>NW_027278526.1:0-182461 GCF_030028105.1 Mobula birostris
ACTCAGAATCATGTGGAAAGTTAACTTAAACTGTTAACATTAGGTTTGCACACAGTAGTTTGGTGTAAAATTGAAATGTATACTCTTGGTAATGTCAAAGCATTGCATGCCCTGAGAAAATAACTTTTTTGTCTTGCTCAGCACAGTCATGAAACCAGTTTTAAACAACTCAGAATCATGTGGAAAGTTAACTTAAACTGTTAACATTAGGTTTGCACACAGTAGTTTGGTGTAAAATTGAAGTGTATACTATTGGTAATGACAAAGCATGCATGTCCTGAGAAAACAACTTTTTTGCCTTGCTCAACAGAGGCATGAAATCAGTTTTTAAGAACTCAGAATCATGTGGAAAGTTAACTTAAGGTGTTTCCATTAGGTTTCCACACAGTAGTTTGGTGTAAATTTGAAATGTATACTATTGGTAATGTCAAAGCATTGTATGCCCTGAGAAAATAACTTTTTTGTCTTGCTCAGCACAGGCATGAAAGCAGTTTTAAACAACTCAGAATCATGTGGAAAGTTAACTTAAGCTGTTAACATTAGGTTTGCACCCAGTAGTTTGGTGTAAAATTGAAATGTATAGTATTGGTAATGTCAAAGCGTTGTATGCCCTGAGAAAACAACTTTTTTGTCTTGCTCTGCAGAAGCATGAAACCCGTTTTAAACATCTCATAATCATGTGGAAAGTTAACTTAAACTGTTAACATTAGGTTTGCACCCTGTAGTTTGGTGTAAAATTGAAATGTATACTATTGGTAATGACAAAGCATTGTATGCCCTGAGAAAACAACTTTTTTGTCTTGCTCAACAGAAGCATGAAACAGGTGTTAAACAACTCAGAATCATGTGGGAAGTTGATTTAAGGTGTTTGCATTAGCTTTGCACACAGTAGTTTGGTGTAAAATTGAAATGTATACTCTCGGAAATGTCAAAGCATTGCATGCCCTGAGAAAATAACTTTTTTGTCTTGCTCAGCACAGGGTTGAAACCAGTTTTAAACAACTCAGAATCATGTGGAAAGTTGATTTAAGGTGTTTCCATTAGGTTTCCACACAGTAGTTTGGTGTAAGATTGAAATGTATAGGCTTGGTAATGTCAAAGCGTTGTATGCCCTGAGAAAACAACTTTTTTGTCTTGCTCTGCAGAAGCATGAAACCAGTTTTAAACATCTCATAATCATGTGGAAAGTTAACTTAAACTGTTAACATTAGGTTTGCACACAGTAGTTTGGTGTAAAATTGAAATGTATACTCTCGGAAATGTCAAAGCATTGCATGCCCTGAGAAAATAACTTTTTTGTCTTGCTCAGCACAGGGTTGAAACCAGTTTTAAACAACTCAGAATCATGTGGAAAGTTGATTTAAGGTGTTTCCATTAGGTTTCCACACAGTAGTTTGGTGTAAGATTGAAATGTATAGGCTTGGTAATGTCAAAGCGTTGTATGCCCTGAGAAAACAACTTTTTTGTCTTGCTCTGCAGAAGCATGAAACCAGTTTTAAACATCTCATAATCATGTGGAAAGTTAACTTAAACTGTTAACATTAGGTTTGCACACAGTGGTTTGGTGTAAAATTGAAATGTATACTCTTGGTAATGTCAAAGCATTGCATGCCCTGAGAAAATAACTTTTTTGTCTTGCTCAGCACAGGCATGAAACCAGTTTTAAACAACTCAGAATCATGTGGGAAGTTATCTTAAACTGTTAACATTAGGTTTGCACACAGTAGTTTGGTGTAAAATTGAAATGTATACTCTTGGTAATGTCAAAGCACTGCATGCCCTGAGAAAATAACTTTTTTGTCCAGCTCAGCACAGGCATGAAACCAGTTTTAAACAACTCAGAATCATGTGGAAAGTTAACTTAAACTGTTAACATTAGGTTTGCACACAGTAGTTTGGTGTAAAATTGAAGTCTATACTATTGGTAATGACAAAGCATGCATGTCCTGAGAAAACAACTTTTTTGTCTTGCTCAACAGAGGCATGAAATCAGTTTTTAAGAACTCAGAATCATGTGGAAAGTTAACTTAAGGTGTTTCCATTAGGTTTCCACACAGTAGTTTGGTGTAAAATTGAAGTGTATACTATTGGTAATGTCAAAGCATTGTATGCCCTGAGAAAACAACTTTGTTGTCTTGTTCAACAGAAGCATGAAACAGGTTTTAAACAACTCGTAATCATGTGAGAAGTTGATTTAAGGTGTTTGCATTAGGTTTACACACAGTAGTTTGGTGTAAAATTGAAATATATACTCTTGGTAATGTCAAAGCATTGCATGCCCTGAGAAAATAACTTTTTTGTCTTGCTCAGCACAGGCATGAAAGCAGTTTTAAACAACTCAGAATCATGTGGAAAGTTAACTTAAGCTGTTAACATTAGGTTTGCACCCAGTAGTTTGGTGTAAAATTGAAATGTATACTATTGGTAATGTCAAAGCGTTGTATGCCCTGAGAAAACAACTTTTTTGTCTTGCTCTGCAGAAGCATGAAACCCGTTTTAAACATCTCATAATCATGTGGAAAGTTAACTTAAACTGTTAACATTAGGTTTGCACCCTGTAGTTTGGTGTAAAATTGAAATGTATACTATTGGTAATGACAAAGCATTGTATGCCCTGAGAAAACAACTTTTTTGTCTTGCTCAACAGAAGCATGAAACAGGTGTTAAGCAACTCAGAATCATGTGGGAAGTTGATTTAAGGTGTTTGCATTAGGTTTGCACACAGTAGTTTGGTGTAAAATTGAAATGTATACTCTTGGAAATGTCAAAGCATTGCATGCCCTGAGAAAATAACTTTTTTGTCTTGCTCAGCACAGGCATGAAACCAGTTTTAAACAACTCAGAATCATCTGGAAAGTTAACTTAAACTGTTAACATTAGGTTTGCACACAGTAGTTTGGTGTAAAATTGAAGTGTACACTATTGGTAATGTCAAAGCATGCATGTCCTGAGAAAATAACTTTTTTGTCTTGCTCAGCAGAGGCATGAAACCAGTTTTAAACAACTCAGAATCATCTGGAAAGTTAACCTAAACTGTTAACATTAGGTTTGCACCCAGTAGTGTGGTGTAAAATTGAAATGTATACTCTTGGTAATGTCAAAGCGTTGTATGCCCTGAGAAAACAACTTTTTTGTCTTGCTCTGCAGAAGCATGAAACCAGTTTTAAACATCTCATAATCATGTGGAAAGAAACTTAAACTGTTAACATTAGGTTTGCACACAGTAGTTTGGTGTAAAATTGAAATGTATACTCTTGGTAATGTCAAAGCATTGCATGCCCTGAGAAAATAACTTTTTTGTCTTGCTCAGCACAGGCATGAAACCAGTTTTAAACAACTCAGAATCATGTGGAAAGTTAACTTAAACTGTTAACATTAGGTTTGCACACAGTAGTTTGGTGTAAAATTGAAGTGTATACTATTGGTAATGACAAAGCATGCATGTCCTGAGAAAACAACTTTTTTGCCTTGCTCAACAGAGGCATGAAATCAGTTTTTAAGAACTCAGAATCATGTGGAAAGTTAACTTAAGGTGTTTCCATTAGGTTTACACACAGTAGTTTGGTGTAAAATTGAAATGTATACTATTGGTAATGTCAAAGCATTGTATGCCCTGAGAAAACAACTTTGTTTCTTGCTCAACAGAAGCATGAAACAGGTTTTAAAAACTCGTAATCATGTGAGAAGTTGATTTAAGGTGTTTGCATTAGGTTTGCACACAGTAGTTTGGTGTAAAATTGAAATATATACTCTTGGTAATGTCAAAGCATTGCATGCCCTGAGAAAATAACTTTTTTGTCTTGCTCAGCACAGGCATGAAAGCAGTTTTAAACAACTCAGAATCATGTGGAAAGTTAACTTAAACTGTTAACATTAGGTTTGCACCCAGTAGTTTGGTGTAAAATTGAAATGTAAACTATTGGTAATGTCAAAGCGTTGTATGCCCTGAGAAAACAACTTTTTTGTCTTGCTCTGCAGAAGCATGAAACCAGTTTTAAACATCTCATAATCATGTGGAAAGTTAACTTAAACTGTTAACATTAGGTTTGCACACAGTAGTTTGGTGTAAAATTGAAATGTATACTATTGGTTTTGACAAAGCATTGTATGCCCTGAGAAAATAACTTTTTTGTCTTGCTCAGCACAGGCATGAAACCAGTTTTAAACAACTCAGAATCATGTGGAAAGTTAACTTAAACTGTTAACATTAGGTTTGCACACAGTAGTTTGGTGTAAAATTGAAGTCTATACTATTGGTAATGTCAAAGCATGCATGTCCTGAGAAAACAACTTTTTTGTCTTGCTCAACAGAGGAATGAAATCAGTTTTTAAGAACTCAGAATCATGTGGAAAGTTAACTTAAGGTGTTTCCATTAGGTTTCCACACAGTAGTTTGGTGTAAAATTGAAATGTATACTATTGGTAATGTCAAAGCACTGTATGCCCTGAGAAAATAACTTTTTTGTCTTGCTCAACAGAAGCATGAAACAGGTTTTAAACAACTCAGAATCATGTGGGAAGTTATCTTAAACTGTTAACATTAGGTTTGCACACAGTAGTTTGGTGTAAAATTGAAATGTATACTCTTGGTAATGTCAAAGCACTGCATGCCCTGAGAAAATAACTTTTTTGTCCAGCTCAGCACAGGCATGAAACCAGTTTTAAACAACTCAGAATCATGTGGAAAGTTGATTTAAGGTGTTTCCATTAGGTTTGCACACAGTAGTTTGGTGTAAGATTGAAGTGTATACTCTCGGAAATGTCAAAGCATTGCATGCCCTGAGAAAATAACTTTTTTGTCTAGCTCAGCACAGGCATGAAACCAGTTTTAAACAACTCAGAATCATCTGGAAAGTTAACCTAAACTGTTAACATTAGGTTTGCACCCAGTAGTTTGGTGTAAAATTGAAATGTATACTCTTGGTAATGTCAAAGCGTTGTATGCCCTGAGAAAACAACTTTTTTGTCTTGCTCTGCAGAAGCATGAAACCAGTTTTAAACATCTCATAATCATGTGGAAAGAAACTTAAACTGTTAACATTAGGTTTGCACACAGTAGTTTGGTGTAAAATTGAAATGTATACTCTTGGTAATGTCAAAGCATTGCATGCCCTGAGAAAATAACTTTTTTGTCTTGCTCAGCACAGGCATGAAACCAGTTTTAAACAACTCAGAATCATGTGGAAAGTTAACTTAAACTGTTAACATTAGGTTTGCACACAGTAGTTTGGTGTAAAATTGAAATGTATACTATTGGTAATGACAAAGCATTGTATGCCCTGAGAAAACAACCTTTTTGTCTTGCTCAACAGAAGCATGAAACAGGTGTTAAGCAACTCAGAATCATGTGGGAAGTTGATTTAAGGTGTTTGCATTAGGTTTGCACACAGTAGTTTGGTGTAAAATTGAAATATATACTCTTGGTAATGTCAAAACATTGCATGCCCTGAGAAAATAACTTTTTTGTCTTGCTCAGCACAGGCATGAAACCAGTTTTAAACAACGCAGAATCATGTGGAAAGTTAACTTAAACTGTTAACATTAGGTTTGCACACAGTAGTTTGGTGTAAAATTGAAGTGTATACTATTGGTAATGACAAAGCATGCATGTCCTGAGAAAACAACTTTTTTGTCTTGCTCAACAGAGGCATGAAATCAGTTTTTGAGAACTCAGAATCATGTGGAAGGTTGATTTAAGGTGTTTGAATTAGGTTTGCACACAGTAGTTTGGTGTAAAATTGAGATGTATACTCTTGGTAATGTCAAAGCATTGCGTGCCCTGAGAAAATAACTTTTTTGTCTAGCTCAGCACAGGCATGAAACCAGTTTTAAACAACTCAGAATCATCTGGAAAGTTAACCTAAACTGTTAACATTAGGTTTGCACCCAGTAGTTTGGTGTAAAATTGAAATGTATACTCTTGGTAATGTCAAAGCGTTGTATGCCCTGAGAAAACAACTTTTTTGTCTTGCTCTGCAGAAGCATGAAACCAGTTTTAAACATCTCATAATCATGTGGAAAGAAACTTAAACTGTTAACATTAGGTTTGCACACAGTAGTTTGGTGTAAAATTGAAATGTATACTCTTGGTAATGTCAAAGCATTGCATGCCCTGAGAAAATAACTTTTTTGTCTTGCTCAGCACAGGCATGAAACCAGTTTTAAACAACTCAGAATCATGTGGAAAGTTAACTTAAACTGTTAACATTAGGTTTGCACACAGTAGTTTGGTGTAAAATTGAAGTGTATACTATTGGTAATGACAAAGCATGCATGTCCTGAGAAAACAACTTTTTTGCCTTGCTCAACAGAGGCATGAAATCAGTTTTTAAGAACTCAGAATCATGTGGAAAGTTAACTTAAGGTGTTTCCATTAGGTTTACACACAGTAGTTTGGTGTAAAATTGAAATGTATACTATTGGTAATGTCAAAGCATTGTATGCCCTGAGAAAACAACTTTGTTTCTTGCTCAACAGAAGCATGAAACAGGTTTTAAAAACTCGTAATCATGTGAGAAGTTGATTTAAGGTGTTTGCATTAGGTTTGCACACAGTAGTTTGGTGTAAAATTGAAATATATACTCTTGGTAATGTCAAAGCATTGCATGCCCTGAGAAAATAACTTTTTTGTCTTGCTCAGCACAGGCATGAAAGCAGTTTTAAACAACTCAGAATCATGTGGAAAGTTAACTTAAACTGTTAACATTAGGTTTGCACCCAGTAGTTTGGTGTAAAATTGAAATGTAAACTATTGGTAATGTCAAAGCGTTGTATGCCCTGAGAAAACAACTTTTTTGTCTTGCTCTGCAGAAGCATGAAACCAGTTTTAAACATCTCATAATCATGTGGAAAGTTAACTTAAACTGTTAACATTAGGTTTGCACACAGTAGTTTGGTGTAAAATTGAAATGTATACTATTGGTTTTGACAAAGCATTGTATGCCCTGAGAAAATAACTTTTTTGTCTTGCTCAGCACAGGCATGAAACCAGTTTTAAACAACTCAGAATCATGTGGAAAGTTAACTTAAACTGTTAACATTAGGTTTGCACACAGTAGTTTGGTGTAAAATTGAAGTCTATACTATTGGTAATGTCAAAGCATGCATGTCCTGAGAAAACAACTTTTTTGTCTTGCTCAACAGAGGCATGAAATCAGTTTTTAAGAACTCAGAATCATGTGGAAAGTTAACTTAAGGTGTTTCCATTAGGTTTCCACACAGTAGTTTGGTGTAAAATTGAAATGTATACTATTGGTAATGTCAAAGCACTGTATGCCCTGAGAAAATAACTTTTTTGTCTTGCTCAACAGAAGCATGAAACAGGTTTTAAACAACTCAGAATCATGTGGGAAGTTATCTTAAACTGTTAACATTAGGTTTGCACACAGTAGTTTGGTGTAAAATTGAAATGTATACTCTTGGTAATGTCAAAGCACTGCATGCCCTGAGAAAATAACTTTTTTGTCCAGCTCAGCACAGGCATGAAACCAGTTTTAAACAACTCAGAATCATGTGGAAAGTTGATTTAAGGTGTTTCCATTAGGTTTGCACACAGTAGTTTGGTGTAAGATTGAAGTGTATACTCTCGGAAATGTCAAAGCATTGCATGCCCTGAGAAAATAACTTTTTTGTCTTGCTCAGCACAGGGTTGAAACCAGTTTTAAACAACTCAGAATCATGTGGAAAGTTAACTTAAACTGCTAACATTAGGTTTGCACACAGTAGTTTGGTGTAAAATTGAAGTCTATACTATTGGTAATGACAAAGCATGCATGTCCTGAGAAAACAACTTTTTTGTCTTGCTCAACAGAGGCATGAAATCAGTTTTTAAGAACTCAGAATCATGTGGAAAGTTAACTTAAGGTGTTTCCATTAGCTTTGCACCCAGTAGTTTGGTGTAAAATTGAAATGTATACTATTGGTAATGTCAAAGCGTTGTATGCCCTGAGAAAACAACTTTTTTGTCTTGCTCTGCAGAAGCATGAAACCAGTTTTAAACATCTCATAATCATGTGGAAAGTTAACTTAAACTGTTAACATTAGGTTTGCACCCTGTAGTTTGGTGTAAAATTGAAATGTATACTATTGGTAATGACAAAGCATTGTATGCCCTGAGAAAACAACTTTTTTGTCTTGCTCAACAGAAGCATGAAACAGGTGTTAAGCAACTCAGAATCATGTGGGAAGTTGATTTAAGGTGTTTGCATTAGGTTTGCACACAGTAGTTTGGTGTAAAATTGAAATATATACTCTTGGTAATGTCAAAACATTGCATGCCCTGAGAAAATAACTTTTTTGTCTTGCTCAGCACAGGCATGAAACCAGTTTTAAACAACGCAGAATCATGTGGAAAGTTAACTTAAACTGTTAACATTAGGTTTGCACACAGTAGTTTGGTGTAAAATTGAAGTGTATACTATTGGTAATGACAAAGCATGCATGTCCTGAGAAAACAACTTTTTTGTCTTGCTCAACAGAGGCATGAAATCAGTTTTTGAGAACTCAGAATCATGTGGAAGGTTGATTTAAGGTGTTTGAATTAGGTTTGCACACAGTAGTTTGGTGTAAAATTGAGATGTATACTCTTGGTAATGTCAAAGCATTGCGTGCCCTGAGAAAATAACTTTTTTGTCTAGCTCAGCACAGGCATGAAACCAGTTTTAAACAACTCAGAATCATGTGGAAAGTTGATTTAAGGTGTCTCCAGTAGGTTTCCACACAGCAGTTTGGTGTAAGATTGAAATGTATACGCTTGGTAATGTCAAAGCGTTGTGTGCCCTGAGAAAACAACTTTTTTGTCTTGCTCTGCAGAAGCATGAAACCAGTTTTAAACATCTCATAATCATGTGGAAAGTTAACTTAAACTGTTAACATTAGGTTTGCACACAGTAGTTTGGTGTAAAATTGAGGTGTATACTATTGGTAATGTCAAAGCATGCATGTCCTGAGAAAACAACTTTTTTGTCTTGCTCAACAGAGGCATGAAACCAGTTTTAAACAACTCAGAATCATCTGGAAAGTTAACTTAAACTGTTAACATTAGGTTTGCACCCAGTAGTTTGGTGTAAAATTAAAATTTATACTCTTGGTAATGTCAAAGCGTTGTATGCCCTGAGAAAACAACTTTTTTGTCTTGCTCTGCAGAAGCATGAAACCAGTTTTAAACATTTCATAATCATGTGGAAAGAAACTTAAACTGTTAACATTAGGTTTGCACACAGTAGTTTGGTGTAAAATTGAAATGTATACACTTGGAAATGTCAAAGCATTGCATGCCCTGAGAAAATAACTTTTTTGTCTTGCTCAGCACAGGCATGAAACCAGTTTTAAACAACTCAGAATCATGTGGAAAGTTAACTTAAACTGTTAACATTAGGTTTGCACACAGTAGTTTGGTGTAAAATTGAAATGTATACTCTTGGTAATGTCAAAGCATTGCATGCCCTGAGAAAATAACTTTTTTGTCTTGCTCAGCACAGGCATGAAACCAGTTTTAAACAACTCAGAATCATGTGGAAAGTTAACTTAAACTGTTAACATTAGGTTTGCACACAGTAGTTTGGTGTAAAATTGAAGTGTATACTATTGGTAATGACAAAGCATGCATGTCCTGAGAAAACAACTTTTTTGCCTTGCTCAACAGAGGCATGAAATCAGTTTTTAAGAACTCAGAATCATGTGGAAAGTTAACTTAAGGTGTTTCCATTAGGTTTCCACACAGTAGTTTGGTGTAAATTTGAAATGTATACTATTGGTAATGTCAAAGCATTGTATGCCCTGAGAAAACAACTTTGTTTCTTGCTCAACAGAAGCATGAAACAGGTTTTAAAAACTCGTAATCATGTGAGAAGTTGATTTAAGGTGTTTGCACTAGGTTTGCACACAGTAGTTTGGTGTAAAATTGAAATATATACTCTTGGTAATGTCAAAGCATTACATGCCCTGAGAAAATAACTTTTTTGTCTTGCTCAGCACAGGCATGAAAGCAGTTTTAAACAACTCAGAATCATGTGGAAAGTTAACTTAAACTGTTAACATTAGGTTTGCACCCAGTAGTTTGGTGTAAAATTGAAATGTAAACTATTGGTAATGTCAAAGCGTTGTATGCCCTGAGAAGACAACTTTTTTGTCTTGCTCTGCAGAAGCATGAAACCAGTTTTAAACATCTCATAATCATGTGGAAAGTTAACTTAAACTGTTAACATTAGGTTTGCACACAGTAGTTTGGTGTAAAATTGAAATGTATACTATTGGTTTTGACAAAGCATTGTATGCCCTGAGAAAATAACTTTTTTGTCTTGCTCAGCACAGGCATGAAACCAGTTTTAAACAACTCAGAATCATGTGGAAAGTTAACTTAAACTGTTAACATTAGGTTTGCACACAGTAGTTTGGTGTAAAATTGAAGTCTATACTATTGGTAATGTCAAAGCATGCATGTCCTGAGAAAACAACTTTTTTGTCTTGCTCAACAGAGGCATGAAATCAGTTTTTAAGAACTCAGAATCATGTGGAAAGTTAACTTAAGGTGTTTCCATTAGGTTTCCACACAGTAGTTTGGTGTAAAATTGAAATGTATACTATTGGTAATGTCAAAGCACTGTATGCCCTGAGAAAATAACTTTTTTGTCTTGCTCAACAGAAGCATGAAACAGGTTTTAAACAACTCAGAATCATGTGGGAAGTTATCTTAAACTGTTAACATTAGGTTTGCACACAGTAGTTTGGTGTAAAATTGAAATGTATACTCTTGGTAATGTCAAAGCACTGCATGCCCTGAGAAAATAACTTTTTTGTCCAGCTCAGCACAGGCATGAAACCAGTTTTAAACAACTCAGAATCATGTGGAAAGTTGATTTAAGGTGTTTCCATTAGGTTTGCACACAGTAGTTTGGTGTAAGATTGAAGTGTATACTCTCGGAAATGTCAAAGCATTGCATGCCCTGAGAAAATAACTTTTTTGTCTTGCTCAGCACAGGGTTGAAACCAGTTTTAAACAACTCAGAATCATGTGGAAAGTTAACTTAAACTGCTAACATTAGGTTTGCACACAGTAGTTTGGTGTAAAATTGAAGTCTATACTATTGGTAATGACAAAGCATGCATGTCCTGAGAAAACAACTTTTTTGTCTTGCTCAACAGAGGCATGAAATCAGTTTTTAAGAACTCAGAATCATGTGGAAAGTTAACTTAAGGTGTTTCCATTAGCTTTGCACCCAGTAGTTTGGTGTAAAATTGAAATGTATACTATTGGTAATGTCAAAGCGTTGTATGCCCTGAGAAAACAACTTTTTTGTCTTGCTCTGCAGAAGCATGAAACCAGTTTTAAACATCTCATAATCATGTGGAAAGTTAACTTAAACTGTTAACATTAGGTTTGCACCCTGTAGTTTGGTGTAAAATTGAAATGTATACTATTGGTAATGACAAAGCATTGTATGCCCTGAGAAAACAACTTTTTTGTCTTGCTCAACAGAAGCATGAAACAGGTGTTAAGCAACTCAGAATCATGTGGGAAGTTGATTTAAGGTGTTTGCATTAGGTTTGCACACAGTAGTTTGGTGTAAAATTGAAATGTATACTATTGGTAATGTCAAAGCGTTGTATGCCCTGAGAAAACAACTTTTTTGTCTTGCTCTGCAGAAGCATGAAACCAGTTTTAAACATCTCATAATCATGTGGAAAGTTAACTTAAACTGTTAACATTAGGTTTGCACCCTGTAGTTTGGTGTAAAATTAAAATTTATACTCTTGGTAATGTCAAAGCGTTGTATGCCCTGAGAAAACAACTTTTTTGTCTTGCTCTGCAGAAGCATGAAACCAGTTTTAAACATTTCATAATCATGTGGAAAGAAACTTAAACTGTTAACATTAGGTTTGCACACAGTAGTTTGGTGTAAAATTGAAATATATACTCTTGGTAATGTCAAAGCATTGCATGCCCTGAGAAAATAACTTTTTTGTCTTGCTCAGCACAGGCATGAAAGCAGTTTTAAACAACTCAGAATCATGTGGAAAGTTAACTTAAACTGTTAACATTAGGTTTGCACCCAGTAGTTTGGTGTAAAATTGAAATGTAAACTATTGGTAATGTCAAAGCGTTGTATGCCCTGAGAAAACAACTTTTTTGTCTTGCTCTGCAGAAGCATGAAACCAGTTTTAAACATCTCATAATCATGTGGAAAGTTAACTTAAACTGTTAACATTAGGTTTGCACACAGTAGTTTGGTGTAAAATTGAAATGTATACTATTGGTTTTGACAAAGCATTGTATGCCCTGAGAAAATAACTTTTTTGTCTTGCTCAGCACAGGCATGAAACCAGTTTTAAACAACTCAGAATCATGTGGAAAGTTAACTTAAACTGTTAACATTAGGTTTGCACACAGTAGTTTGGTGTAAAATTGAAGTCTATACTATTGGTAATGTCAAAGCATGCATGTCCTGAGAAAACAACTTTTTTGTCTTGCTCAACAGAGGAATGAAATCAGTTTTTAAGAACTCAGAATCATGTGGAAAGTTAACTTAAGGTGTTTCCATTAGGTTTCCACACAGTAGTTTGGTGTAAAATTGAAATGTATACTATTGGTAATGTCAAAGCACTGTATGCCCTGAGAAAATAACTTTTTTGTCTTGCTCAACAGAAGCATGAAACAGGTTTTAAACAACTCAGAATCATGTGGGAAGTTATCTTAAACTGTTAACATTAGGTTTGCACACAGTAGTTTGGTGTAAAATTGAAATGTATACTCTTGGTAATGTCAAAGCACTGCATGCCCTGAGAAAATAACTTTTTTGTCCAGCTCAGCACAGGCATGAAACCAGTTTTAAACAACTCAGAATCATGTGGAAAGTTGATTTAAGGTGTTTCCATTAGGTTTGCACACAGTAGTTTGGTGTAAGATTGAAGTGTATACTCTCGGAAATGTCAAAGCATTGCATGCCCTGAGAAAATAACTTTTTTGTCTAGCTCAGCACAGGCATGAAACCAGTTTTAAACAACTCAGAATCATCTGGAAAGTTAACCTAAACTGTTAACATTAGGTTTGCACCCAGTAGTTTGGTGTAAAATTGAAATGTATACTCTTGGTAATGTCAAAGCGTTGTATGCCCTGAGAAAACAACTTTTTTGTCTTGCTCTGCAGAAGCATGAAACCAGTTTTAAACATCTCATAATCATGTGGAAAGAAACTTAAACTGTTAACATTAGGTTTGCACACAGTAGTTTGGTGTAAAATTGAAATGTATACTCTTGGTAATGTCAAAGCATTGCATGCCCTGAGAAAATAACTTTTTTGTCTTGCTCAGCACAGGCATGAAACCAGTTTTAAACAACTCAGAATCATGTGGAAAGTTAACTTAAACTGTTAACATTAGGTTTGCACACAGTAGTTTGGTGTAAAATTGAAATGTATACTATTGGTAATGACAAAGCATTGTATGCCCTGAGAAAACAACCTTTTTGTCTTGCTCAACAGAAGCATGAAACAGGTGTTAAGCAACTCAGAATCATGTGGGAAGTTGATTTAAGGTGTTTGCATTAGGTTTGCACACAGTAGTTTGGTGTAAAATTGAAATATATACTCTTGGTAATGTCAAAACATTGCATGCCCTGAGAAAATAACTTTTTTGTCTTGCTCAGCACAGGCATGAAACCAGTTTTAAACAACGCAGAATCATGTGGAAAGTTAACTTAAACTGTTAACATTAGGTTTGCACACAGTAGTTTGGTGTAAAATTGAAGTGTATACTATTGGTAATGACAAAGCATGCATGTCCTGAGAAAACAACTTTTTTGTCTTGCTCAACAGAGGCATGAAATCAGTTTTTGAGAACTCAGAATCATGTGGAAGGTTGATTTAAGGTGTTTGAATTAGGTTTGCACACAGTAGTTTGGTGTAAAATTGAGATGTATACTCTTGGTAATGTCAAAGCATTGCGTGCCCTGAGAAAATAACTTTTTTGTCTAGCTCAGCACAGGCATGAAACCAGTTTTAAACAACTCAGAATCATCTGGAAAGTTAACCTAAACTGTTAACATTAGGTTTGCACCCAGTAGTTTGGTGTAAAATTGAAATGTATACTCTTGGTAATGTCAAAGCGTTGTATGCCCTGAGAAAACAACTTTTTTGTCTTGCTCTGCAGAAGCATGAAACCAGTTTTAAACATCTCATAATCATGTGGAAAGAAACTTAAACTGTTAACATTAGGTTTGCACACAGTAGTTTGGTGTAAAATTGAAATGTATACTCTTGGTAATGTCAAAGCATTGCATGCCCTGAGAAAATAACTTTTTTGTCTTGCTCAGCACAGGCATGAAACCAGTTTTAAACAACTCAGAATCATGTGGAAAGTTAACTTAAACTGTTAACATTAGGTTTGCACACAGTAGTTTGGTGTAAAATTGAAGTGTATACTATTGGTAATGACAAAGCATGCATGTCCTGAGAAAACAACTTTTTTGCCTTGCTCAACAGAGGCATGAAATCAGTTTTTAAGAACTCAGAATCATGTGGAAAGTTAACTTAAGGTGTTTCCATTAGGTTTACACACAGTAGTTTGGTGTAAAATTGAAATGTATACTATTGGTAATGTCAAAGCATTGTATGCCCTGAGAAAACAACTTTGTTTCTTGCTCAACAGAAGCATGAAACAGGTTTTAAAAACTCGTAATCATGTGAGAAGTTGATTTAAGGTGTTTGCATTAGGTTTGCACACAGTAGTTTGGTGTAAAATTGAAATATATACTCTTGGTAATGTCAAAGCATTGCATGCCCTGAGAAAATAACTTTTTTGTCTTGCTCAGCACAGGCATGAAAGCAGTTTTAAACAACTCAGAATCATGTGGAAAGTTAACTTAAACTGTTAACATTAGGTTTGCACCCAGTAGTTTGGTGTAAAATTGAAATGTAAACTATTGGTAATGTCAAAGCGTTGTATGCCCTGAGAAAACAACTTTTTTGTCTTGCTCTGCAGAAGCATGAAACCAGTTTTAAACATCTCATAATCATGTGGAAAGTTAACTTAAACTGTTAACATTAGGTTTGCACACAGTAGTTTGGTGTAAAATTGAAATGTATACTATTGGTTTTGACAAAGCATTGTATGCCCTGAGAAAATAACTTTTTTGTCTTGCTCAGCACAGGCATGAAACCAGTTTTAAACAACTCAGAATCATGTGGAAAGTTAACTTAAACTGTTAACATTAGGTTTGCACACAGTAGTTTGGTGTAAAATTGAAGTCTATACTATTGGTAATGTCAAAGCATGCATGTCCTGAGAAAACAACTTTTTTGTCTTGCTCAACAGAGGCATGAAATCAGTTTTTAAGAACTCAGAATCATGTGGAAAGTTAACTTAAGGTGTTTCCATTAGGTTTCCACACAGTAGTTTGGTGTAAAATTGAAATGTATACTATTGGTAATGTCAAAGCACTGTATGCCCTGAGAAAATAACTTTTTTGTCTTGCTCAACAGAAGCATGAAACAGGTTTTAAACAACTCAGAATCATGTGGGAAGTTATCTTAAACTGTTAACATTAGGTTTGCACACAGTAGTTTGGTGTAAAATTGAAATGTATACTCTTGGTAATGTCAAAGCACTGCATGCCCTGAGAAAATAACTTTTTTGTCCAGCTCAGCACAGGCATGAAACCAGTTTTAAACAACTCAGAATCATGTGGAAAGTTGATTTAAGGTGTTTCCATTAGGTTTGCACACAGTAGTTTGGTGTAAGATTGAAGTGTATACTCTCGGAAATGTCAAAGCATTGCATGCCCTGAGAAAATAACTTTTTTGTCTTGCTCAGCACAGGGTTGAAACCAGTTTTAAACAACTCAGAATCATGTGGAAAGTTAACTTAAACTGCTAACATTAGGTTTGCACACAGTAGTTTGGTGTAAAATTGAAGTCTATACTATTGGTAATGACAAAGCATGCATGTCCTGAGAAAACAACTTTTTTGTCTTGCTCAACAGAGGCATGAAATCAGTTTTTAAGAACTCAGAATCATGTGGAAAGTTAACTTAAGGTGTTTCCATTAGCTTTGCACCCAGTAGTTTGGTGTAAAATTGAAATGTATACTATTGGTAATGTCAAAGCGTTGTATGCCCTGAGAAAACAACTTTTTTGTCTTGCTCTGCAGAAGCATGAAACCAGTTTTAAACATCTCATAATCATGTGGAAAGTTAACTTAAACTGTTAACATTAGGTTTGCACCCTGTAGTTTGGTGTAAAATTGAAATGTATACTATTGGTAATGACAAAGCATTGTATGCCCTGAGAAAACAACTTTTTTGTCTTGCTCAACAGAAGCATGAAACAGGTGTTAAGCAACTCAGAATCATGTGGGAAGTTGATTTAAGGTGTTTGCATTAGGTTTGCACACAGTAGTTTGGTGTAAAATTGAAATATATACTCTTGGTAATGTCAAAACATTGCATGCCCTGAGAAAATAACTTTTTTGTCTTGCTCAGCACAGGCATGAAACCAGTTTTAAACAACGCAGAATCATGTGGAAAGTTAACTTAAACTGTTAACATTAGGTTTGCACACAGTAGTTTGGTGTAAAATTGAAGTGTATACTATTGGTAATGACAAAGCATGCATGTCCTGAGAAAACAACTTTTTTGTCTTGCTCAACAGAGGCATGAAATCAGTTTTTGAGAACTCAGAATCATGTGGAAGGTTGATTTAAGGTGTTTGAATTAGGTTTGCACACAGTAGTTTGGTGTAAAATTGAGATGTATACTCTTGGTAATGTCAAAGCATTGCGTGCCCTGAGAAAATAACTTTTTTGTCTAGCTCAGCACAGGCATGAAACCAGTTTTAAACAACTCAGAATCATGTGGAAAGTTGATTTAAGGTGTCTCCAGTAGGTTTCCACACAGCAGTTTGGTGTAAGATTGAAATGTATACGCTTGGTAATGTCAAAGCGTTGTGTGCCCTGAGAAAACAACTTTTTTGTCTTGCTCTGCAGAAGCATGAAACCAGTTTTAAACATCTCATAATCATGTGGAAAGTTAACTTAAACTGTTAACATTAGGTTTGCACACAGTAGTTTGGTGTAAAATTGAGGTGTATACTATTGGTAATGTCAAAGCATGCATGTCCTGAGAAAACAACTTTTTTGTCTTGCTCAACAGAGGCATGAAACCAGTTTTAAACAACTCAGAATCATCTGGAAAGTTAACTTAAACTGTTAACATTAGGTTTGCACCCAGTAGTTTGGTGTAAAATTAAAATTTATACTCTTGGTAATGTCAAAGCGTTGTATGCCCTGAGAAAACAACTTTTTTGTCTTGCTCTGCAGAAGCATGAAACCAGTTTTAAACATTTCATAATCATGTGGAAAGAAACTTAAACTGTTAACATTAGGTTTGCACACAGTAGTTTGGTGTAAAATTGAAATGTATACACTTGGAAATGTCAAAGCATTGCATGCCCTGAGAAAATAACTTTTTTGTCTTGCTCAGCACAGGCATGAAACCAGTTTTAAACAACTCAGAATCATGTGGAAAGTTAACTTAAACTGTTAACATTAGGTTTGCACACAGTAGTTTGGTGTAAAATTGAAATGTATACTCTTGGTAATGTCAAAGCATTGCATGCCCTGAGAAAATAACTTTTTTGTCTTGCTCAGCACAGGCATGAAACCAGTTTTAAACAACTCAGAATCATGTGGAAAGTTAACTTAAACTGTTAACATTAGGTTTGCACACAGTAGTTTGGTGTAAAATTGAAGTGTATACTATTGGTAATGACAAAGCATGCATGTCCTGAGAAAACAACTTTTTTGCCTTGCTCAACAGAGGCATGAAATCAGTTTTTAAGAACTCAGAATCATGTGGAAAGTTAACTTAAGGTGTTTCCATTAGGTTTCCACACAGTAGTTTGGTGTAAATTTGAAATGTATACTATTGGTAATGTCAAAGCATTGTATGCCCTGAGAAAACAACTTTGTTTCTTGCTCAACAGAAGCATGAAACAGGTTTTAAAAACTCGTAATCATGTGAGAAGTTGATTTAAGGTGTTTGCACTAGGTTTGCACACAGTAGTTTGGTGTAAAATTGAAATATATACTCTTGGTAATGTCAAAGCATTACATGCCCTGAGAAAATAACTTTTTTGTCTTGCTCAGCACAGGCATGAAAGCAGTTTTAAACAACTCAGAATCATGTGGAAAGTTAACTTAAACTGTTAACATTAGGTTTGCACCCAGTAGTTTGGTGTAAAATTGAAATGTAAACTATTGGTAATGTCAAAGCGTTGTATGCCCTGAGAAGACAACTTTTTTGTCTTGCTCTGCAGAAGCATGAAACCAGTTTTAAACATCTCATAATCATGTGGAAAGTTAACTTAAACTGTTAACATTAGGTTTGCACACAGTAGTTTGGTGTAAAATTGAAATGTATACTATTGGTTTTGACAAAGCATTGTATGCCCTGAGAAAATAACTTTTTTGTCTTGCTCAGCACAGGCATGAAACCAGTTTTAAACAACTCAGAATCATGTGGAAAGTTAACTTAAACTGTTAACATTAGGTTTGCACACAGTAGTTTGGTGTAAAATTGAAGTCTATACTATTGGTAATGTCAAAGCATGCATGTCCTGAGAAAACAACTTTTTTGTCTTGCTCAACAGAGGCATGAAATCAGTTTTTAAGAACTCAGAATCATGTGGAAAGTTAACTTAAGGTGTTTCCATTAGGTTTCCACACAGTAGTTTGGTGTAAAATTGAAATGTATACTATTGGTAATGTCAAAGCACTGTATGCCCTGAGAAAATAACTTTTTTGTCTTGCTCAACAGAAGCATGAAACAGGTTTTAAACAACTCAGAATCATGTGGGAAGTTATCTTAAACTGTTAACATTAGGTTTGCACACAGTAGTTTGGTGTAAAATTGAAATGTATACTCTTGGTAATGTCAAAGCACTGCATGCCCTGAGAAAATAACTTTTTTGTCCAGCTCAGCACAGGCATGAAACCAGTTTTAAACAACTCAGAATCATGTGGAAAGTTGATTTAAGGTGTTTCCATTAGGTTTGCACACAGTAGTTTGGTGTAAGATTGAAGTGTATACTCTCGGAAATGTCAAAGCATTGCATGCCCTGAGAAAATAACTTTTTTGTCTTGCTCAGCACAGGGTTGAAACCAGTTTTAAACAACTCAGAATCATGTGGAAAGTTAACTTAAACTGCTAACATTAGGTTTGCACACAGTAGTTTGGTGTAAAATTGAAGTCTATACTATTGGTAATGACAAAGCATGCATGTCCTGAGAAAACAACTTTTTTGTCTTGCTCAACAGAGGCATGAAATCAGTTTTTAAGAACTCAGAATCATGTGGAAAGTTAACTTAAGGTGTTTCCATTAGCTTTGCACCCAGTAGTTTGGTGTAAAATTGAAATGTATACTATTGGTAATGTCAAAGCGTTGTATGCCCTGAGAAAACAACTTTTTTGTCTTGCTCTGCAGAAGCATGAAACCAGTTTTAAACATCTCATAATCATGTGGAAAGTTAACTTAAACTGTTAACATTAGGTTTGCACCCTGTAGTTTGGTGTAAAATTGAAATGTATACTATTGGTAATGACAAAGCATTGTATGCCCTGAGAAAACAACTTTTTTGTCTTGCTCAACAGAAGCATGAAACAGGTGTTAAGCAACTCAGAATCATGTGGGAAGTTGATTTAAGGTGTTTGCATTAGGTTTGCACACAGTAGTTTGGTGTAAAATTGAAATGTATACTATTGGTAATGTCAAAGCGTTGTATGCCCTGAGAAAACAACTTTTTTGTCTTGCTCTGCAGAAGCATGAAACCAGTTTTAAACATCTCATAATCATGTGGAAAGTTAACTTAAACTGTTAACATTAGGTTTGCACCCTGTAGTTTGGTGTAAAATTAAAATTTATACTCTTGGTAATGTCAAAGCGTTGTATGCCCTGAGAAAACAACTTTTTTGTCTTGCTCTGCAGAAGCATGAAACCAGTTTTAAACATTTCATAATCATGTGGAAAGAAACTTAAACTGTTAACATTAGGTTTGCACACAGTAGTTTGGTGTAAAATTGAAATGTATACACTTGGAAATGTCAAAGCATTGCATGCCCTGAGAAAATAACTTTTTTGTCTTGCTCAGCACAGGCATGAAACCAGTTTTAAACAACTCAGAATCATGTGGAAAGTTAACTTAAACTGTTAACATTAGGTTTGCACACAGTAGTTTGGTGTAAAATTGAAATGTATACTCTTGGTAATGTCAAAGCATTGCATGCCCTGAGAAAATAACTTTTTTGTCTTGCTCAGCACAGGCATGAAACCAGTTTTAAACAACTCAGAATCATGTGGAAAGTTAACTTAAACTGTTAACATTAGGTTTGCACACAGTAGTTTGGTGTAAAATTGAAGTGTATACTATTGGTAATGACAAAGCATGCATGTCCTGAGAAAACAACTTTTTTGCCTTGCTCAACAGAGGCATGAAATCAGTTTTTAAGAACTCAGAATCATGTGGAAAGTTAACTTAAGGTGTTTCCATTAGGTTTCCACACAGTAGTTTGGTGTAAATTTGAAATGTATACTATTGGTAATGTCAAAGCATTGTATGCCCTGAGAAAATAACTTTTTTGTCTTGCTCAGCACAGGCATGAAAGCAGTTTTAAACAACTCAGAATCATGTGGAAAGTTAACTTAAGCTGTTAACATTAGGTTTGCACCCAGTAGTTTGGTGTAAAATTGAAATGTATACTATTGGTAATGTCAAAGCGTTGTATGCCCTGAGAAAACAACTTTTTTGTCTTGCTCTGCAAAAGCATGAAACCCGTTTTAAACATCTCATAATCATGTGGAAAGTTAACTTAAACTGTTAACATTAGGTTTGCACCCTGTAGTTTGGTGTAAAATTGAAATGTATACTATTGGTAATGACAAAGCATTGTATGCCCTGAGAAAACAACTTTTTTGTCTTGCTCAACAGAAGCATGAAACAGGTGTTAAACAACTCAGAATCATGTGGGAAGTTGATTTAAGGTGTTTGCATTAGCTTTGCACACAGTAGTTTGGTGTAAAATTGAAATGTATACTCTCGGAAATGTCAAAGCATTGCATGCCCTGAGAAAATAACTTTTTTGTCTGGCTCAGCACAGGGTTGAAACCAGTTTTAAACAACTCAGAATCATGTGGAAAGTTGATTTAAGGTGTTTCCATTAGGTTTCCACACAGTAGTTTGGTGTAAGATTGAAATGTATATGCTTGGTAATGTCAAAGCGTTGTATGCCCTGAGAAAACAACTTTTTTGTCTTGCTCTGCAGAAGCATGAAACCAGTTTTAAACATCTCATAATCATGTGGAAAGTTAACTTAAACTGTTAACATTAGGTTTGCACACAGTAGTTTGGTGTAAAATTGAAGTGTATACTATTGGTAATGTCAAAGCATGCATGTCCTGAGAAAATAACTTTTTTGTCTTGCTCAGCAGAGGCATGAAACCAGTTTTAAACAACTCAGAATCATGTGGAAAGTTAACTTAAACTGTTAACATTAGGTTTGCACCCAGTAGTTTGGTGTAAAATTGAAATGTATACTCTTGGTAATGTCAAAGCGTTGTATGCCCTGAGAAAACTATTTTTTTGTCTTGCTCTGCAGAAGCATGAAACCAGTTTTAAACATCTCATAATCATGTGGAAAGAAACTTAAACTGTTAACATTAGGTTTGCACACAGTAGTTTGGTGTAAAATTGAAATCTATACTCTTGGTAATGTCAAAGCATTGCATGCCCTGAGAAAATAACTTTTTTGTCTTGCTCAGCACAGGCATGAAACCAGTTTTAAACAACTCAGAATCATGTGGGAAGTTATCTTAAACTGTTAACATTAGGTTTGCACACAGTAGTTTGGTGTAAAATTGAAATGTATACTCTTGGTAATGTCAAAGCACTGCATGCCCTGAGAAAATAACTTTTTTGTCCAGCTCAGCACAGGCATGAAACCAGTTTTAAACAACTCAGAATCATGTGGAAAGTTAACTTAAACTGTTAACATTAGGTTTGCACACAGTAGTTTGGTGTAAAATTGAAGTCTATACTATTGGTAATGACAAAGCATGCATGTCCTGAGAAAACAACTTTTTTGTCTTGCTCAACAGAGGCATGAAATCAGTTTTTAAGAACTCAGAATCATGTGGAAAGTTAACTTAAGGTGTTTCCATTAGGTTTCCACACAGTAGTTTGGTGTAAAATTGAAATGTATACTATTGGTAATGTCAAAGCATTGTATGCCCTGAGAAAACAACTTTGTTGTCTTGTTCAACAGAAGCATGAAACAGATTTTAAACAACTCGTAATCATGTGAGAAGTTGATTTAAGGTGTTTCCATTAGGTTTCCACACAGTAGTTTGGTGTAAAATTGAAATGTATACTATTGGTAATGTCAAAGCATTGTATGCCCTGAGAAAATAACTTTTTTGTCTTGCTCAACAGAAGCATGAAACAGGTTTTAAACAACTCAGAATCATGTGGGAAGTTATCTTAAACTGTTAACATTAGGTTTGCACACAGTAGTTTGGTGTAAAATTGAAATGTATACTCTTGGTAATGTCAAAGCACTGCATGCCCTGAGAAAATAACTTTTTTGTCCAGCTCAGCACAGGCATGAAACCAGTTTTAAACAACTCAGAATCATGTGGAAAGTTGATTTAAGGTGTTTCCATTAGGTTTGCACACAGTAGTTTGGTGTAAGATTGAAGTGTATACTCTCGGAAATGTCAAAGCATTGCATGCCCTGAGAAAATAACTTTTTTGTCTTGCTCAGCACAGGGTTGAAACCAGTTTTAAACAACTCAGAATCATGTGGAAAGTTAACTTAAACTGCTAACATTAGGTTTGCACACAGTAGTTTGGTGTAAAATTGAAGTCTATACTATTGGTAATGACAAAGCATGCATGTCCTGAGAAAACAACTTTTTTGTCTTGCTCAACAGAGGCATGAAATCAGTTTTTAAGAACTCAGAATCATGTGGAAAGTTAACTTAAGGTGTTTCCATTAGCTTTGCACCCAGTAGTTTGGTGTAAAATTGAAATGTATACTATTGGTAATGTCAAAGCGTTGTATGCCCTGAGAAAACAACTTTTTTGTCTTGCTCTGCAGAAGCATGAAACCAGTTTTAAACATCTCATAATCATGTGGAAAGTTAACTTAAACTGTTAACATTAGGTTTGCACCCTGTAGTTTGGTGTAAAATTGAAATGTATACTATTGGTAATGACAAAGCATTGTATGCCCTGAGAAAACAACTTTTTTGTCTTGCTCAACAGAAGCATGAAACAGGTGTTAAGCAACTCAGAATCATGTGGGAAGTTGATTTAAGGTGTTTGCATTAGGTTTGCACACAGTAGTTTGGTGTAAAATTGAAATATATACTCTTGGTAATGTCAAAACATTGCATGCCCTGAGAAAATAACTTTTTTGTCTTGCTCAGCACAGGCATGAAACCAGTTTTAAACAACGCAGAATCATGTGGAAAGTTAACTTAAACTGTTAACATTAGGTTTGCACACAGTAGTTTGGTGTAAAATTGAAGTGTATACTATTGGTAATGACAAAGCATGCATGTCCTGAGAAAACAACTTTTTTGTCTTGCTCAACAGAGGCATGAAATCAGTTTTTGAGAACTCAGAATCATGTGGAAGGTTGATTTAAGGTGTTTGAATTAGGTTTGCACACAGTAGTTTGGTGTAAAATTGAGATGTATACTCTTGGTAATGTCAAAGCATTGCGTGCCCTGAGAAAATAACTTTTTTGTCTAGCTCAGCACAGGCATGAAACCAGTTTTAAACAACTCAGAATCATGTGGAAAGTTGATTTAAGGTGTCTCCAGTAGGTTTCCACACAGCAGTTTGGTGTAAGATTGAAATGTATACGCTTGGTAATGTCAAAGCGTTGTGTGCCCTGAGAAAACAACTTTTTTGTCTTGCTCTGCAGAAGCATGAAACCAGTTTTAAACATCTCATAATCATGTGGAAAGTTAACTTAAACTGTTAACATTAGGTTTGCACACAGTAGTTTGGTGTAAAATTGAGGTGTATACTATTGGTAATGTCAAAGCATGCATGTCCTGAGAAAACAACTTTTTTGTCTTGCTCAACAGAGGCATGAAACCAGTTTTAAACAACTCAGAATCATCTGGAAAGTTAACTTAAACTGTTAACATTAAGTTTGCACCCAGTAGTTTGGTGTAAAATTGAAATTTATACTCTTGGTAATGTCAAAGCGTTGTATGCCCTGAGAAAACAACTTTTTTGTCTTGCTCTGCAGAAGCATGAAACCAGTTTTAAACATTTCATAATCATGTGGAAAGAAACTTAAACTGTTAACATTAGGTTTGCACACAGTAGTTTGGTGTAAAATTGAAATGTATACACTTGGAAATGTCAAAGCATTGCATGCCCTGAGAAAATAACTTTTTTGTCTTGCTCAGCACAGGCATGAAACCAGTTTTAAACAACTCAGAATCATGTGGAAAGTTAACTTAAACTGTTAACATTAGGTTTGCACACAGTAGTTTGGTGTAAAATTGAAATGTATACTCTTGGTAATGTCAAAGCATTGCATGCCCTGAGAAAATAACTTTTTTGTCTTGCTCAGCACAGGCATGAAAGCAGTTTTAAACAACTCAGAATCATGTGGAAAGTTAACTTAAGCTGTTAACATTAGGTTTGCACCCAGTAGTTTGGTGTAAAATTGAAATGTATACTATTGGTAATGTCAAAGCGTTGTATGCCCTGAGAAAACAACTTTTTTGTCTTGCTCTGCAGAAGCATGAAACCCGTTTTAAACATCTCATAATCATGTGGAAAGTTAACTTAAACTGTTAACATTAGGTTTGCACCCTGTAGTTTGGTGTAAAATTGAAATGTATACTATTGGTAATGTCAAAGCATTGCATGCCCTGAGAAAATAACTTTTTTGTCTTGCTCAGCACAGGCATGAAACCAGTTTTAAACAACTCAGAATCATGTGGAAAGTTAACTTAAACTGTTAACATTAGGTTTGCACACAGTAGTTTGGTGTAAAATTGAAGTGTATACTATTGGTAATGAAAAAGCATGCATGTCCTGAGAAAACAACTTTTTTGCCTTGCTCAACAGAGGCATGAAATCAGTTTTTAAGAACTCAGAATCATGTGGAAAGTTAACTTAAGGTGTTTCCATTAGGTTTCCACACAGTAGTTTGGTGTAAAATTGAAATGTATACTATTGGTAATGTCAAAGCGTTGTATGCCCTGAGAAAACAACTTTTTTGTCTTGCTCTGCAGAAGCATGAAACCCGTTTTAAACATCTCATAATCATGTGGAAAGTTAACTTAAACTGTTAACATTAGGTTTGCACCCTGTAGTTTGGTGTAAAATTGAAATGTATACTATTGGTAATGACAAAGCATTGTATGCCCTGAGAAAACAACTTTTTTGTCTTGCTCAACAGAAGCATGAAACAGGTGTTAAACAACTCAGAATCATGTGGGAAGTTGATTTAAGGTGTTTGCATTAGCTTTGCACACAGTAGTTTGGTGTAAAATTGAAATGTATACTCTCGGAAATGTCAAAGCATTGCATGCCCTGAGAAAATAACTTTTTTGTCTTGCTCAGCACAGGGTTGAAACCAGTTTTAAACAACTCAGAATCATGTGGAAAGTTGATTTAAGGTGTTTCCATTAGGTTTCCACACAGTAGTTTGGTGTAAGATTGAAATGTATAGGCTTGGTAATGTCAAAGCGTTGTATGCCCTGAGAAAACAACTTTTTTGTCTTGCTCTGCAGAAGCATGAAACCAGTTTTAAACATCTCATAATCATGTGGAAAGTTAACTTAAACTGTTAACATTAGGTTTGCACACAGTAGTTTGGTGTAAAATTGAAGTGTATACTATTGGTAATGTCAAAGCATGCATGTCCTGAGAAAATAACTTTTTTGTCTTGCTCAGCAGAGGCATGAAACCAGTTTTAAACAACTCAGAATCATGTGGAAAGTTAACTTAAACTGTTAACATTAGGTTTGCACCCAGTAGTTTGGTGTAAAATTGAAATGTATACTCTTGGTAATGTCAAAGCGTTGTATGCCCTGAGAAAACTATTTTTTTGTCTTGCTCTGCAGAAGCATGAAACCAGTTTTAAACATCTCATAATCATGTGGAAAGAAACTTAAACTGTTAACATTAGGTTTGCACACAGTAGTTTGGTGTAAAATTGAAATCTATACTCTTGGTAATGTCAAAGCATTGCATGCCCTGAGAAAATAACTTTTTTGTCTTGCTCAGCACAGGCATGAAACCAGTTTTAAACAACTCAGAATCATGTGGGAAGTTATCTTAAACTGTTAACATTAGGTTTGCACACAGTAGTTTGGTGTAAAATTGAAATGTATACTCTTGGTAATGTCAAAGCACTGCATGCCCTGAGAAAATAACTTTTTTGTCCAGCTCAGCACAGGCATGAAACCAGTTTTAAACAACTCAGAATCATGTGGAAAGTTAACTTAAACTGTTAACATTAGGTTTGCACACAGTAGTTTGGTGTAAAATTGAAGTCTATACTATTGGTAATGACAAAGCATGCATGTCCTGAGAAAACAACTTTTTTGTCTTGCTCAACAGAGGCATGAAATCAGTTTTTAAGAACTCAGAATCATGTGGAAAGTTAACTTAAGGTGTTTCCATTAGGTTTCCACACAGTAGTTTGGTGTAAAATTGAAATGTATACTATTGGTAATGTCAAAGCATTGTATGCCCTGAGAAAACAACTTTGTTGTCTTGTTCAACAGAAGCATGAAACAGGTTTTAAACAACTCGTAATCATGTGAGAAGTTGATTTAAGGTGTTTGCATTAGGTTTACACACAGTAGTTTGGTGTAAAATTGAAATATATACTCTTGGTAATGTCAAAGCATTGCATGCCCTGAGAAAATAACTTTTTTGTCTTGCTCAGCACAGGCATGAAAGCAGTTTTAAACAACTCAGAATCATGTGGAAAGTTAACTTAAGCTGTTAACATTAGGTTTGCACCCAGTAGTTTGGTGTAAAATTGAAATGTATACTATTGGTAATGTCAAAGCGTTGTATGCCCTGAGAAAACAACTTTTTTGTCTTGCTCTGCAGAAGCATGAAACCCGTTTTGAACATCTCATAATCATGTGGAAAGTTAACTTAAACTGTTAACATTAGGTTTGCACCCTGTAGTTTGGTGTAAAATTGAAATGTATACTATTGGTAATGACAAAGCATTGTATGCCCTGAGAAAACAACTTTTTTGTCTTGCTCAACAGAAGCATGAAACAGGTGTTAAGCAACTCAGAATCATGTGGGAAGTTGATTTAAGGTGTTTGCATTAGGTTTGCACACAGTAGTTTGGTGTAAAATTGAAATGTATACTCTTGGAAATGTCAAAGCATTGCATGCCCTGAGAAAATAACTTTTTTGTCTTGCTCAGCACAGGCATGAAACCAGTTTTAAACAACTCAGAATCATGTGGAAAGTTAACTTAAACTGTTAACATTAGGTTTGCACACAGTAGTTTGGTGTAAAATTGAAGTGTATACTATTGGTAATGTCAAAGCATGCATGTCCTGAGAAAATAACTTTTTTGTCTTGCTCAGCAGAGGCATGAAACCAGTTTTAAACAACTCAGAATCATCTGGAAAGTTAACCTAAACTGTTAACATTAGGTTTGCACCCAGTAGTTTGGTGTAAAATTGAAATGTATACTCTTGGTAATGTCAAAGCGTTGTATGCCCTGAGAAAACAACTTTTTTGTCTTGCTCTGCAGAAGCATGAAACCAGTTTTAAACATCTCATAATCATGTGGAAAGAAACTTAAACTGTTAACATTAGGTTTGCACACAGTAGTTTGGTGTAAAATTGAAATGTATACTCTTGGTAATGTCAAAGCATTGCATGCCCTGAGAAAATAACTTTTTTGTCTTGCTCAGCACAGGCATGAAACCAGTTTTAAACAACTCAGAATCATGTGGAAAGTTAACTTAAACTGTTAACATTAGGTTTGCACACAGTAGTTTGGTGTAAAATTGAAGTGTATACTATTGGTAATGACAAAGCATGCATGTCCTGAGAAAACAACTTTTTTGCCTTGCTCAACAGAGGCATGAAATCAGTTTTTAAGAACTCAGAATCATGTGGAAAGTTAACTTAAGGTGTTTCCATTAGGTTTACACACAGTAGTTTGGTGTAAAATTGAAATGTATACTATTGGTAATGTCAAAGCATTGTATGCCCTGAGAAAACAACTTTGTTTCTTGCTCAACAGAAGCATGAAACAGGTTTTAAAAACTCGTAATCATGTGAGAAGTTGATTTAAGGTGTTTGCATTAGGTTTGCACACAGTAGTTTGGTGTAAAATTGAAATATATACTCTTGGTAATGTCAAAGCATTGCATGCCCTGAGAAAATAACTTTTTTGTCTTGCTCAGCACAGGCATGAAAGCAGTTTTAAACAACTCAGAATCATGTGGAAAGTTAACTTAAACTGTTAACATTAGGTTTGCACCCAGTAGTTTGGTGTAAAATTGAAATGTATACTATTGGTAATGTCAAAGCGTTGTATGCCCTGAGAAAACAACTTTTTTGTCTTGCTCTGCAGAAGCATGAAACCAGTTTTAAACATCTCATAATCATGTGGAAAGTTAACTTAAACTGTTAACATTAGGTTTGCACACAGTAGTTTGGTGTAAAATTGAAATGTATACTATTGGTATTGACAAAGCATTGTATGCCCTGAGAAAATAACTTTTTTGTCTTGCTCAGCACAGGCATGAAACCAGTTTTAAACAACTCAGAATCATGTGGAAAGTTAACTTAAACTGTTAACATTAGGTTTGCACACAGTAGTTTGGTGTAAAATTGAAGTCTATACTATTGGTAATGTCAAAGCATGCATGTCCTGAGAAAACAACTTTTTTGTCTTGCTCAACAGAGGCATGAAATCAGTTTTTAAGAACTCAGAATCATGTGGAAAGTTAACTTAAGGTGTTTCCATTAGGTTTACACACAGTAGTTTGGTGTAAAATTGAAATGTATACTATTGGTAATGTCAAAGCATTGTATGCCCTGAGAAAACAACTTTGTTTCTTGCTCAACAGAAGCATGAAACAGGTTTTAAAAACTCGTAATCATGTGAGAAGTTGATTTAAGGTGTTTGCATTAGGTTTGCACACAGTAGTTTGGTGTAAAATTGAAATATATACTCTTGGTAATGTCAAAGCATTGCATGCCCTGAGAAAATAACTTTTTTGTCTTGCTCAGCACAGGCATGAAAGCAGTTTTAAACAACTCAGAATCATGTGGAAAGTTAACTTAAACTGTTAACATTAGGTTTGCACCCAGTAGTTTGGTGTAAAATTGAAATGTATACTATTGGTAATGTCAAAGCGTTGTATGCCCTGAGAAAACAACTTTTTTGTCTTGCTCTGCAGAAGCATGAAACCAGTTTTAAACATCTCATAATCATGTGGAAAGTTAACTTAAACTGTTAACATTAGGTTTGCACACAGTAGTTTGGTGTAAAATTGAAATGTATACTATTGGTATTGACAAAGCATTGTATGCCCTGAGAAAATAACTTTTTTGTCTTGCTCAGCACAGGCTTGAAACCAGTTTTAAACAACTCAGAATCATGTGGAAAGTTAACTTAAACTGTTAACATTAGGTTTGCACACAGTAGTTTGGTGTAAAATTGAAGTCTATACTATTGGTAATGTCAAAGCATGCATGTCCTGAGAAAACAACTTTTTTGTCTTGCTCAACAGAGGCATGAAATCAGTTTTTAAGAACTCAGAATCATGTGGAAAGTTAACTTAAGGTGTTTCCATTAGGTTTCCACACAGTAGTTTGGTGTAAAATTGAAATGTATACTATTGGTAATGTCAAAGCATTGTATGCCCTGAGAAAATAACTTTTTTGTCTTGCTCAACAGAAGCATGAAACAGGTTTTAAACAACTCAGAATCATGTGGGAAGTTATCTTAAACTGTTAACATTAGGTTTGCACACAGTAGTTTGGTGTAAAATTGAAATGTATACTCTTGGTAATGTCAAAGCACTGCATGCCCTGAGAAAATAACTTTTTTGTCCAGCTCAGCACAGGCATGAAACCAGTTTTAAACAACTCAGAATCATGTGGAAAGTTGATTTAAGGTGTTTGCATTAGGTTTGCACACAGTAGTTTGGTGTAAAATTGAAATGTATACTCTTGGTAATGTCAAAGCACTGCATGCCCTGAGAAAATAACTTTTTTGTCCAGCTCAGCACAGGCATGAAACCAGTTTTAAACAACTCAGAATCATGTGGAAAGTTAACTTAAACTGTTAACATTAGGTTTGCACACAGTAGTTTGGTGTAAAATTGAAGTCTATACTATTGGTAATGACAAAGCATGCATGTCCTGAGAAAACAACTTTTTTGTCTTGCTCAACAGAGGCATGAAATCAGTTTTTAAGAACTCAGAATCATGTGGAAAGTTAACTTAAGGTGTTTCCATTAGGTTTCCACACAGTAGTTTGGTGTAAAATTGAAATGTATACTATTGGTAATGTCAAAGCATTGTATGCCCTGAGAAAACAACTTTGTTGTCTTGTTCAACAGAAGCATGAAACAGGTTTTAAACAACTCGTAATCATGTGAGAAGTTGATTTAAGGTGTTTGCATTAGGTTTACACACAGTAGTTTGGTGTAAAATTGAAATATATACTCTTGGTAATGTCAAAGCATTGCATGCCCTGAGAAAATAACTTTTTTGTCTTGCTCAGCACAGGCATGAAAGCAGTTTTAAACAACTCAGAATCATGTGGAAAGTTAACTTAAGCTGTTAACATTAGGTTTGCACCCAGTAGTTTGGTGTAAAATTGAAATGTATACTATTGGTAATGTCAAAGCGTTGTATGCCCTGAGAAAACAACTTTTTTGTCTTGCTCTGCAGAAGCATGAAACCCGTTTTGAACATCTCATAATCATGTGGAAAGTTAACTTAAACTGTTAACATTAGGTTTGCACCCTGTAGTTTGGTGTAAAATTGAAATGTATACTATTGGTAATGACAAAGCATTGTATGCCCTGAGAAAACAACTTTTTTGTCTTGCTCAACAGAAGCATGAAACAGGTGTTAAGCAACTCAGAATCATGTGGGAAGTTGATTTAAGGTGTTTGCATTAGGTTTGCACACAGTAGTTTGGTGTAAAATTGAAATGTATACTCTTGGAAATGTCAAAGCATTGCATGCCCTGAGAAAATAACTTTTTTGTCTTGCTCAGCACAGGCATGAAACCAGTTTTAAACAACTCAGAATCATGTGGAAAGTTAACTTAAACTGTTAACATTAGGTTTGCACACAGTAGTTTGGTGTAAAATTGAAGTGTATACTATTGGTAATGTCAAAGCATGCATGTCCTGAGAAAATAACTTTTTTGTCTTGCTCAGCAGAGGCATGAAACCAGTTTTAAACAACTCAGAATCATCTGGAAAGTTAACCTAAACTGTTAACATTAGGTTTGCACCCAGTAGTTTGGTGTAAAATTGAAATGTATACTCTTGGTAATGTCAAAGCGTTGTATGCCCTGAGAAAACAACTTTTTTGTCTTGCTCTGCAGAAGCATGAAACCAGTTTTAAACATCTCATAATCATGTGGAAAGAAACTTAAACTGTTAACATTAGGTTTGCACACAGTAGTTTGGTGTAAAATTGAAATGTATACTCTTGGTAATGTCAAAGCATTGCATGCCCTGAGAAAATAACTTTTTTGTCTTGCTCAGCACAGGCATGAAACCAGTTTTAAACAACTCAGAATCATGTGGAAAGTTAACTTAAACTGTTAACATTAGGTTTGCACACAGTAGTTTGGTGTAAAATTGAAGTGTATACTATTGGTAATGACAAAGCATGCATGTCCTGAGAAAACAACTTTTTTGCCTTGCTCAACAGAGGCATGAAATCAGTTTTTAAGAACTCAGAATCATGTGGAAAGTTAACTTAAGGTGTTTCCATTAGGTTTACACACAGTAGTTTGGTGTAAAATTGAAATGTATACTATTGGTAATGTCAAAGCATTGTATGCCCTGAGAAAACAACTTTGTTTCTTGCTCAACAGAAGCATGAAACAGGTTTTAAAAACTCGTAATCATGTGAGAAGTTGATTTAAGGTGTTTGCATTAGGTTTGCACACAGTAGTTTGGTGTAAAATTGAAATATATACTCTTGGTAATGTCAAAGCATTGCATGCCCTGAGAAAATAACTTTTTTGTCTTGCTCAGCACAGGCATGAAAGCAGTTTTAAACAACTCAGAATCATGTGGAAAGTTAACTTAAACTGTTAACATTAGGTTTGCACCCAGTAGTTTGGTGTAAAATTGAAATGTATACTATTGGTAATGTCAAAGCGTTGTATGCCCTGAGAAAACAACTTTTTTGTCTTGCTCTGCAGAAGCATGAAACCAGTTTTAAACATCTCATAATCATGTGGAAAGTTAACTTAAACTGTTAACATTAGGTTTGCACACAGTAGTTTGGTGTAAAATTGAAATGTATACTATTGGTATTGACAAAGCATTGTATGCCCTGAGAAAATAACTTTTTTGTCTTGCTCAGCACAGGCATGAAACCAGTTTTAAACAACTCAGAATCATGTGGAAAGTTAACTTAAACTGTTAACATTAGGTTTGCACACAGTAGTTTGGTGTAAAATTGAAGTCTATACTATTGGTAATGTCAAAGCATGCATGTCCTGAGAAAACAACTTTTTTGTCTTGCTCAACAGAGGCATGAAATCAGTTTTTAAGAACTCAGAATCATGTGGAAAGTTAACTTAAGGTGTTTCCATTAGGTTTCCACACAGTAGTTTGGTGTAAAATTGAAATGTATACTATTGGTAATGTCAAAGCATTGTATGCCCTGAGAAAATAACTTTTTTGTCTTGCTCAACAGAAGCATGAAACAGGTTTTAAACAACTCAGAATCATGTGGAAAGTTATCTTAAACTGTTAACATTAGGTTTGCACACAGTAGTTTGGTGTAAAATTGAAATGTATACTCTTGGTAATGTCAAAGCACTGCATGCCCTGAGAAAATAACTTTTTTGTCCAGCTCAGCACAGGCATGAAACCAGTTTTAAACAACTCAGAATCATGTGGAAAGTTGATTTAAGGTGTTTGCATTAGGTTTGCACACAGTAGTTTGGTGTAAAATTGAAATATATACTCTTGGTAATGTCAAAACATTGCATGCCCTGAGAAAATAACTTTTTTGTCTTGCTCAGCACAGGCATGAAACCAGTTTTAAACAACGCAGAATCATGTGGAAAGTTAACTTAAACTGTTGACATTAGGTTTGCACACAGTAGTTTGGTGTAAAATTGAAGTGTATACTATTGGTAATGACAAAGCATGCATGTCCTGAGAAAACAACTTTTTTGTCTTGCTCAACAGAGGCATGCAATCAGTTTTTGAGAACTCAGAATCATGTGGAAGGTTGATTTAAGGTGTTTGAATTAGGTTTGCACACAGTAGTTTGGTGTAAAATTGAGATGTATACTCTTGGTAATGTCAAAGCATTGCGTGCCCTGAGAAAATAACTTTTTTGTCTAGCTCAGCACAGGCATGAAACCAGTTTTAAACAACTCAGAATCATGTGGAAAGTTGATTTAAGGTGTCTCCAGTAGGTTTCCACACAGCAGTTTGGTGTAAGATTGAAATGTATACGCTTGGTAATGTCAAAGCGTTGTGTGCCCTGAGAAAACAACTTTTTTGTCTTGCTCTGCAGAAGCATGAAACCAGTTTTAAACATCTCATAATCATGTGGAAAGTTAACTTAAACTGTTAACATTAGGTTTGCACACAGTAGTTTGGTGTAAAATTGAGGTGTATACTATTGGTAATGTCAAAGCATGCATGTCCTGAGAAAACAACTTTTTTGTCTTGCTCAACAGAGGCATGAAACCAGTTTTAAACAACTCAGAATCATCTGGAAAGTTAACTTAAACTGTTAACATTAGGTTTGCACCCAGTAGTTTGGTGTAAAATTGAAATTTATACTCTTGGTAATGTCAAAGCGTTGTATGCCCTGAGAAAACAACTTTTTTGTCTTGCTCTGCAGAAGCATGAAACCAGTTTTAAACATTTCATAATCATGTGGAAAGAAACTTAAACTGTTAACATTAGGTTTGCACACAGTAGTTTGGTGTAAAATTGAAATGTGTACACTTGGAAATGTCAAAGCATTGCATGCCCTGAGAAAATAACTTTTTTGTCTTGCTCAGCACAGGCATGAAACCACTTTTAAACAACTCAGAATCATGTGGAAAGTTAACTTAAACTGTTAACATTAGGTTTGCACACAGTAGTTTGGTGTAAAATTGATATGTATACTCTTGGTAATGTCAAAGCATTGCATGCCCTGAGAAAATAACTTTTTTGTCTTGCTCAGCACAGGCATGAAACCAGTTTTAAACAACTCAGAATCATGTGGAAAGTTAACTTAAACTGTTAACATTAGGTTTGCACACAGTAGTTTGGTGTAAAATTGAAGTGTATACTATTGGTAATGACAAAGCATGCATGTCCTGAGAAAACAACTTTTTTGTCTTGCTCAACAGAGGCATGAAATCAGTTTTTAAGAACTCAGAATCATGTGGAAAGTTAACTTAAGGTGTTTCCATTAGGTTTCCACACAGTAGTTTGGTGTAAATTTGAAATGTATACTATTGGTAATGTCAAAGCATTGTATGCCCTGAGAAAATAACTTTTTTGTCTTGCTCAGCACAGGCATGAAAGCAGTTTTAAACAACTCAGAATCATGTGGAAAGTTAACTTAAGCTGTTAACATTAGGTTTGCACCCAGTAGTTTGGTGTAAAATTGAAATGTATACTATTGGTAATGTCAAAGCGTTGTATGCCCTGAGAAAACAACTTTTTTGTCTTGCTCTGCAGAAGCATGAAACCCGTTTTAAACATCTCATAATCATGTGGAAAGTTAACTTAAACTGTTAACATTAGGTTTGCACCCTGTAGTTTGGTGTAAAATTGAAATGTATACTATTGGTAATGACAAAGCATTGTATGCCCTGAGAAAACAACTTTTTTGTCTTGCTCAACAGAAGCATGAAACAGGTGTTAAGCAACTCAGAATCATGTGGGAAGTTGATTTAAGGTGTTTGCATTAGGTTTGCACACAGTAGTTTGGTGTAAAATTGAAATGTATACTCTTGGAAATGTCAAAGCATTGCATGCCCTGAGAAAATAACTTTTTTGTCTTGCTCAGCACAGGCATGAAACCAGTTTTAAACAACTCAGAATCATGTGGAAAGTTAACTTAAACTGTTAACATTAGGTTTGCACACAGTAGTTTGGTGTAAAATTGAAGTGTATACTATTGGTAATGTCAAAGCATGCATGTCCTGAGAAAATAACTTTTTTGTCTTGCTCAGCAGAGGCATGAAACCAGTTTTAAACATCTCATAATCATGTGGAAAGAAACTTAAACTGTTAACATTAGGTTTGCACACAGTAGTTTGGTGTAAAATTGAAATGTATACTCTTGGTAATGTCAAAGCATTGCATGCCCTGAGAAAATAACTTTTTTGTCTTGCTCAGCACAGGCATGAAACCAGTTTTAAACAACTCAGAATCATGTGGAAAGTTAACTTAAACTGTTAACATTAGGTTTGCACACAGTAGTTTGGTGTAAAATTGAAGTGTATACTATTGGTAATGTCAAAGCATTGCAAGCCCTGAGAAAATAACTTTTTTGTCTTGCTCAGCACAGGCATGAAACCAGTTTTAAACAACTCAGAATCATGTGGAAAGTTAACTTAAACTGTTAACATTAGGTTTGCACACAGTAGTTTGGTGTAAAATTGAAGTGTATACTATTGGTAATGACAAAGCATGCATGTCCTGAGAAAACAAATTTTTTGTCTTGCTCAACAGAGGCATGAAATCAGTTTTTAAGAACTCAGAATCATGTGGAAAGTTAACTTAAGGTGTTTCCATTAGGTTTCCACACAGTAGTTTGGTGTAAAATTGAAATGTATACTATTGGTAATGTCAAAGCGTTGTATGCCCTGAGAAAACAACTTTTTTGTCTTGCTCTGCAGAAGCATGAAACCCATTTTAAACATCTCATAATCATGTGGAAAGTTAACTTAAACTGTTAACATTAGGTTTGCACCCTGTAGTTTGGTGTAAAATTGAAATGTATACTATTGGTAATGACAAAGCATTGTATGCCCTGAGAAAACAACTTTTTTGTCTTGCTCAACAGAAGCATGAAACAGGTGTTAAACAACTCAGAATCATGTGGGAAGTTGATTTAAGGTGTTTGCATTAGCTTTGCACACAGTAGTTTGGTGTAAAATTGAAATGTATACTCTCGGAAATGTCAAAGCATTGCATGCCCTGAGAAAATAACTTTTTTGTCTTGCTCAGCACAGGGTTGAAACCAGTTTTAAACAACTCAGAATCATGTGGAAAGTTGATTTAAGGTGTTTCCATTAGGTTTCCACACAGTAGTTTGGTGTAAGATTGAAATGTATAGGCTTGGTAATGTCAAAGCGTTGTATGCCCTGAGAAAACAACTTTTTTGTCTTGCTCTGCAGAAGCATGAAACCAGTTTTAAACATCTCATAATCATGTGGAAAGTTAACTTAAACTGTTAACATTAGGTTTGCACACAGTAGTTTGGTGTAAAATTGAAGTGTATACTATTGGTAATGTCAAAGCATGCATGTCCTGAGAAAATAACTTTTTTGTCTTGCTCAGCAGAGGCATGAAACCAGTTTTAAACAACTCAGAATCATGTGGAAAGTTAACTTAAACTGTTAACATTAGGTTTGCACCCAGTAGTTTGGTGTAAAATTGAAATGTATACTCTTGGTAATGTCAAAGCGTTGTATGCCCTGAGAAAACTATTTTTTTGTCTTGCTCTGCAGAAGCATGAAACCAGTTTTAAACTTCTCATAATCATGTGGAAAGAAACTTAAACTGTTAACATTAGGTTTGCACACAGTAGTTTGGTGTAAAATTGAAATCTATACTCTTGGTAATGTCAAAGCATTGCATGCCCTGAGAAAATAACTTTTTTGTCTTGCTCAGCACAGGCATGAAACCAGTTTTAAACAACTCAGAATCATGTGGGAAGTTATCTTAAACTGTTAACATTAGGTTTGCACACAGTAGTTTGGTGTAAAATTGAAATGTATACGCTTGGTAATGTCAAAGCACTGCATGCCCTGAGAAAATAACTTTTTTGTCCAGCTCAGCACAGGCATGAAACCAGTTTTAAACAACTCAGAATCATGTGGAAAGTTAACTTAAACTGTTAACATTAGGTTTGCACACAGTAGTTTGGTGTAAAATTGAAGTCTATACTATTGGTAATGACAAAGCATGCATGTCCTGAGAAAACAACTTTTTTGTCTTGCTCAACAGAGGCATGAAATCAGTTTTTAAGAACTCAGAATCATGTGGAAAGTTAACTTAAGGTGTTTCCATTAGGTTTCCACACAGTAGTTTGGTGTAAAATTGAAATGTATACTATTGGTAATGTCAAAGCATTGTATGCCCTGAGAAAACAACTTTGTTGTCTTGTTCAACAGAAGCATGAAACAGGTTTTAAACAACTCGTAATCATGTGAGAAGTTGATTTAAGGTGTTTGCATTAGGTTTACACACAGTAGTTTGGTGTAAAATTGAAATATATACTCTTGGTAATGTCAAAGCATTGCATGCCCTGAGAAAATAACTTTTTTGTCTTGCTCAGCACAGGCATGAAAGCAGTTTTAAACAACTCAGAATCATGTGGAAAGTTAACTTAAGCTGTTAACATTAGGTTTGCACCCAGTAGTTTGGTGTAACATTGAAATGTATACTATTGGTAATGTCAAAGCGTTGTATGCCCTGAGAAAACAACTTTTTTGTCTTGCTCTGCAGAAGCATGAAACCCGTTTTAAACATCTCATAATCATGTGGAAAGTTAACTTAAACTGTTAACATTAGGTTTGCACCCTGTAGTTTGGTGTAAAATTGAAATGTATACTATTGGTAATGACAAAGCATTGTATGCCCTGAGAAAACAACTTTTTTGTCTTGCTCAACAGAAGCATGAAACAGGTGTTAAGCAACTCAGAATCATGTGGGAAGTTGATTTAAGGTGTTTGCATTAGGTTTGCACACAGTAGTTTGGTGTAAAATTGAAATGTATACTCTTGGAAATGTCAAAGCATTGCATGCCCTGAGAAAATAACTTTTTTGTCTTGCTCAGCACAGGCATGAAACCAGTTTTAAACAACTCAGAATCATGTGGAAAGTTAACTTAAACTGTTAACATTAGGTTTGCACACAGTAGTTTGGTGTAAAATTGAAGTGTATACTATTGGTAATGTCAAAGCATGCATGTCCTGAGAAAATAACTTTTTTGTCTTGCTCAGCAGAGGCATGAAACCAGTTTTAAACAACTCAGAATCATCTGGAAAGTTAACCTAAACTGTTAACATTAGGTTTGCACCCAGTAGTTTGGTGTAAAATTGAAATGTATACTCTTGGTAATGTCAAAGCGTTGTATGCCCTGAGAAAACAACTTTTTTGTCTTGCTCTGCAGAAGCATGAAACCAGTTTGAAACATCTCATAATCATGTGGAAAGAAACTTAAACTGTTAACATTAGGTTTGCACACAGTAGTTTGGTGTAAAATTGAAATGTATACTCTTGGTAATGTCAAAGCATTGCATGCCCTGAGAAAATAACTTTTTTGTCTTGCTCAGCACAGGCATGAAACCAGTTTTAAACAACTCAGAATCATGTGGAAAGTTAACTTAAACTGTTAACATTAGGTTTGCACACAGTAGTTTGGTGTAAAATTGAAGTGTATACTATTGGTAATGACAAAGCATGCATGTCCTGAGAAAACAACTTTTTTGCCTTGCTCAACAGAGGCATGAAATCAGTTTTTAAGAACTCAGAATCATGTGGAAAGTTAACTTAAGGTGTTTCCATTAGGTTTCCACACAGTAGTTTGGTGTAAAATTGAAATGTATACTATTGGTAATGTCAAAGCATTGTATGCCCTGAGAAAACAACTTTGTTTCTTGCTCAACAGAAGCATGAAACAGGTTTTAAAAACTCGTAATCATGTGAGAAGTTGATTTAAGGTGTTTGCATTAGGTTTGCACACAGTAGTTTGGTGTAAAATTGAAGTGTATACTCTTGGTAATGTCAAAGCATTGCATGCCCTGAGAAAATAACTTTTTTGTCTTGCTCAGCACAGGCATGAAAGCAGTTTTAAACAACTCAGAATCATGTGGAAAGTTAACTTAAACTGTTAACATTAGGTTTGCACCCAGTAGTTTGGTGTAAAATTGAAATGTATACTATTGGTAATGTCAAAGCGTTGTGTGCCCTGAGAAAACAACTTTTTTGTCTTGCTCTGCAGAAGCATGAAACCAGTTTTAAACATCTCATAATCATGTGGAAAGTTAACTTAAACTGTTAACATTAGGTTTGCACACAGTAGTTTGGTGTAAAATTGAAATGTATACTATTGGTATTGACAAAGCATTGTATGCCCTGAGAAAATAACTTTTTTGTCTTGCTCAGCACAGGCATGAAACCAGTTTTAAACAACTCAGAATCATGTGGAAAGTTAACTTAAACTGTTAACATTAGGTTTGCACACAGTAGTTTGGTGTAAAATTGAAGTCTATACTATTGGTAATGTCAAAGCATGCATGTCCTGAGAAAACAACTTTTTTGTCTTGCTCAACAGAGGCATGAAATCAGTTTTTAAGAACTCAGAATCATGTGGAAAGTTAACTTAAGGTGTTTCCATTAGGTTTCCACACAGTAGTTTGGTGTAAAATTGAAATGTATACTATTGGTAATGTCAAAGCATTGTATGCCCTGAGAAAATAACTTTTTTGTCTTGCTCAACAGAAGCATGAAACAGGTTTTAAACAACTCAGAATCATGTGGGAAGTTATCTTAAACTGTTAACATTAGGTTTGCACACAGTAGTTTGGTGTAAAATTGAAATGTATACTCTTGGTAATGTCAAAGCACTGCATGCCCTGAGAAAATAACTTTTTTGTCCAGCTCAGCACAGGCATGAAACCAGTTTTAAACAACTCAGAATCATGTGGAAAGTTGATTTAAGGTGTTTGCATTAGGTTTGCACACAGTAGTTTGGTGTAAAATTGAAATATATACTCTTGGTAATGTCAAAACATTGCATGCCCTGAGAAAATAACTTTTTTGTCTTGCTCAGCACAGGCATGAAACCAGTTTTAAACAACGCAGAATCATGTGGAAAGTTAACTTAAACTGTTAACATTAGGTTTGCACACAGTAGTTTGGTGTAAAATTGAAGTGTATACTATTGGTAATGACAAAGCATGCATGTCCTGAGAAAACAACTTTTTTGTCTTGCTCAACAGAGGCATGAAATCAGTTTTTGAGAACTCAGAATCATGTGGAAGGTTGATTTAAGGTGTTTGAATTAGGTTTGCACACAGTAGTTTGGTGTAAAATTGAGATGTATACTATTGGTAATGTCAAAGCATTGTATGCCCTGAGAAAACAACTTTGTTGTCTTGTTCAACAGAAGCATGAAACAGGTTTTAAACAACTCGTAATCATGTGAGAAGTTGATTTAAGGTGTTTGCATTAGGTTTACACACAGTAGTTTGGTGTAAAATTGAAATATATACTCTTGGTAATGTCAAAGCATTGCATGCCCTGAGAAAACAACTTTTTTGTCTTGCTCAGCACAGGCATGAAAGCAGTTTTAAACAACTCAGAATCATGTGGAAAGTTAACTTAAGCTGTTAACATTAGGTTTGCACCCAGTAGTTTGGTGTAAAATTGAAATGTATACTATTGGTAATGTCAAGGCGTTGTATGCCCTGAGAAAACAACTTTTTTGTCTTGCTCTGCAGAAGCATGAAACCCGTTTTAAACATCTCATAATCATGTGGAAAGTTAACTTAAACTGTTAACATTAGGTTTGCACCCTGTAGTTTGGTGTAAAATTGAAATGTATACTATTGGTAATGACAAAGCATTGTATGCCCTGAGAAAACAACTTTTTTGTCTTGCTCAACAGAAGCATGAAACAGGTGTTAAGCAACTCAGAATCATGTGGGAAGTTGATTTAAGGTGTTTGCATTAGGTTTGCACACAGTAGTTTGGTGTAAAATTGAAATATATACTCTTGGTAATGTCAAAACATTGCATGCCCTGAGAAAATAACTTTTTTGTCTTGCTCAGGACAGGCATGAAACCAGTTTTAAACAACGCAGAATCATGTGGAAAGTTAACTTAAACTGTTAACATTAGGTTTGCACACAGTAGTTTGGTGTAAAATTGAAGTGTATACTATTGGTAATGACAAAGCATGCATGTCCTGAGAAAACAACTTTTTTGTCTTGCTCAACAGAGGCATGAAATCAGTTTTTGAGAACTCAGAATCATGTGGAAGGTTGATTTAAGGTGTTTGAATTAGGTTTGCACACAGTAGTTTGGTGTAAAATTGAGATGTATACTCTTGGTAATGTCAAAGCATTGCGTGCCCTGAGAAAATAACTTTTTTGTCTAGCTCAGCACAGGCATGAAACCAGTTTTAAACAACTCAGAATCATGTGGAAAGTTGATTTAAGGTGTCTCCAGTAGGTTTCCACACAGCAGTTTGGTGTAAGATTGAAATGTATACGCTTGGTAATGTCAAAGCGTTGTGTGCCCTGAGAAAACAACTTTTTTGTCTTGCTCTGCAGAAGCATGAAACCAGTTTTAAACATCTCATAATCATGTGGAAAGTTAACTTAAACTGTTAACATTAGGTTTGCACACAGTAGTTTGGTGTAAAATTGAGGTGTATACTATTGGTAATGTCAAAGCATGCATGTCCTGAGAAAACAACTTTTTTGTCTTGCTCAACAGAGGCATGAAACCAGTTTTAAACAACTCAGAATCATCTGGAAAGTTAACTTAAACTGTTAACATTAGGTTTGCACCCAGTAGTTTGGGGTAAAATTGAAATTTATACTCTTGGTAATGTCAAAGCGTTGTATGCCCTGAGAAAACAACTTTTTTGTCTTGCTCTGCAGAAGCATGAAACCAGTTTTAAACATCTCATAATCATGTGGAAAGAAACTTAAACTGTTAACATTAGGTTTGCACACAGTAGTTTGGTGTAAAATTGAAATGTATACACTTGGAAATGTCAAAGCATTGCATGCCCTGAGAAAATAACTTTTTTGTCTTGCTCAGCACAGGCATGAAACCAGTTTTAAACAACTCAGAATCATGTGGAAAGTTAACTTAAACTGTTAACATTAGGTTTGCACACAGTAGTTTGGTGTAAAATTGAAATGTATACTCTTGGTAATGTCAAAGCATTGCATGCCCTGAGAAAATAACTTTTTTGTCTTGCTCAGCACAGGCATGAAACCAGTTTTAAACAACTCAGAATCATGTGGAAAGTTAACTTAAACTGTTAACATTAGGTTTGCACACAGTAGTTTGGTGTAAAATTGAAGTGTATACTATTGGTAATGACAAAGCATGCATGTCCTGAGAAAACAACTTTTTTGCCTTGCTCAACAGAGGCATGAAATCAGTTTTTAAGAACTCAGAATCATGTGGAAAGTTAACTTAAGGTGTTTCCATTAGGTTTCCACACAGTAGTTTGGTGTAAAATTGAAATGTATACTATTGGTAATGTCAAAGCGTTGTATGCCCTGAGAAAACAACTTTTTTGTCTTGCTCTGCAGAAGCATGAAACCCGTTTTAAACATCTCATAATCATGTGGAAAGTTAACTTAAACTGTTAACATTAGGTTTGCACCCTGTAGTTTGGTGTAAAATTGAAATGTATACTATTGGTAATGACAAAGCATTGTATGCCCTGAGAAAACAACTTTTTTGTCTTGCTCAACAGAAGCATGAAACAGGTGTTAAACAACTCAGAATCATGTGGGAAGTTGATTTAAGGTGTTTGCATTAGCTTTGCACACAGTAGTTTGGTGTAAAATTGAAATGTATACTCTCGGAAATGTCAAAGCATTGCATGCCCTGAGAAAATAACTTTTTTGTCTTGCTCAGCACAGGGTTGAAACCAGTTTTAAACAACTCAGAATCATGTGGAAAGTTGATTTAAGGTGTTTCCATTAGGTTTCCACACAGTAGTTTGGTGTAAGATTGAAATGTATAGGCTTGGTAATGTCAAAGCGTTGTATGCCCTGAGAAAACAACTTTTTTGTCTTGCTCTGCAGAAGCATGAAACCAGTTTTAAACATCTCATAATCATGTGGAAAGTTAACTTAAACTGTTAACATTAGGTTTGCACACAGTAGTTTGGTGTAAAATTGAAGTGTATACTATTGGTAATGTCAAAGCATGCATGTCCTGAGAAAATAACTTTTTTGTCTTGCTCAGCAGAGGCATGAAACCAGTTTTAAACAACTCAGAATCATGTGGAAAGTTAACTTAAACTGTTAACATTAGGTTTGCACCCAGTAGTTTGGTGTAAAATTGAAATGTATACTCTTGGTAATGTCAAAGCGTTGTATGCCCTGAGAAAACTATTTTTTTGTCTTGCTCTGCAGAAGCATGAAACCAGTTTTAAACATCTCATAATCATGTGGAAAGAAACTTAAACTGTTAACATTAGGTTTGCACACAGTAGTTTGGTGTAAAATTGAAATCTATACTCTTGGTAATGTCAAAGCATTGCATGCCCTGAGAAAATAACTTTTTTGTCTTGCTCAGCACAGGCATGAAACCAGTTTTAAACAACTCAGAATCATGTGGAAAGTTAACTTAAACTGTTAACATTAGGTTTGCACACAGTAGTTTGGTGTAAAATTGAAATGTATACTCTTGGTAATGTCAAAGCATTGCATGCCCTGAGAAAATAACTTTTTTGTCTTGCTCAGCACAGGCATGAAACCAGTTTTAAACAACTCAGAATCATGTGGAAAGTTAACTTAAACTGTTAACATTAGGTTTGCACACAGTAGTTTGGTGTAAAATTGAAGTGTATACTATTGGTAATGACAAAGCATGCATGTCCTGAGAAAACAACTTTTTTGCCTTGCTCAACAGAGGCATGAAATCAGTTTTTAAGAACTCAGAATCATGTGGAAAGTTAACTTAAGGTGTTTCCATTAGGTTTCCACACAGTAGTTTGGTGTAAAATTGAAATGTATACTATTGGTAATGTCAAAGCGTTGTATGCCCTGAGAAAACAACTTTTTTGTCTTGCTCTGCAGAAGCATGAAACCCGTTTTAAACATCTCATAATCATGTGGAAAGTTAACTTAAACTGTTAACATTAGGTTTGCACCCTGTAGTTTGGTGTAAAATTGAAATGTATACTATTGGTAATGACAAAGCATTGTATGCCCTGAGAAAACAACTTTTTTGTCTTGCTCAACAGAAGCATGAAACAGGTGTTAAACAACTCAGAATCATGTGGGAAGTTGATTTAAGGTGTTTGCATTAGCTTTGCACACAGTAGTTTGGTGTAAAATTGAAATGTATACTCTCGGAAATGTCAAAGCATTGCATGCCCTGAGAAAATAACTTTTTTGTCTTGCTCAGCACAGGGTTGAAACCAGTTTTAAACAACTCAGAATCATGTGGAAAGTTGATTTAAGGTGTTTCCATTAGGTTTCCACACAGTAGTTTGGTGTAAGATTGAAATGTATAGGCTTGGTAATGTCAAAGCGTTGTATGCCCTGAGAAAACAACTTTTTTGTCTTGCTCTGCAGAAGCATGAAACCAGTTTTAAACATCTCATAATCATGTGGAAAGTTAACTTAAACTGTTAACATTAGGTTTGCACACAGTAGTTTGGTGTAAAATTGAAGTGTATACTATTGGTAATGTCAAAGCATGCATGTCCTGAGAAAATAACTTTTTTGTCTTGCTCAGCAGAGGCATGAAACCAGTTTTAAACAACTCAGAATCATGTGGAAAGTTAACTTAAACTGTTAACATTAGGTTTGCACCCAGTAGTTTGGTGTAAAATTGAAATGTATACTCTTGGTAATGTCAAAGCGTTGTATGCCCTGAGAAAACTATTTTTTTGTCTTGCTCTGCAGAAGCATGAAACCAGTTTTAAACATCTCATAATCATGTGGAAAGAAACTTAAACTGTTAACATTAGGTTTGCACACAGTAGTTTGGTGTAAAATTGAAATCTATACTCTTGGTAATGTCAAAGCATTGCATGCCCTGAGAAAATAACTTTTTTGTCTTGCTCAGCACAGGCATGAAACCAGTTTTAAACAACTCAGAATCATGTGGGAAGTTATCTTAAACTGTTAACATTAGGTTTGCACACAGTAGTTTGGTGTAAAATTGAAATGTATACTCTTGGTAATGTCAAAGCACTGCATGCCCTGAGAAAATAACTTTTTTGTCCAGCTCAGCACAGGCATGAAACCAGTTTTAAACAACTCAGAATCATGTGGAAAGTTAACTTAAACTGTTAACATTAGGTTTGCACACAGTAGTTTGGTGTAAAATTGAAGTCTATACTATTGGTAATGACAAAGCATGCATGTCCTGAGAAAACAACTTTTTTGTCTTGCTCAACAGAGGCATGAAATCAGTTTTTAAGAACTCAGAATCATGTGGAAAGTTAACTTAAGGTGTTTCCATTAGGTTTCCACACAGTAGTTTGGTGTAAAATTGAAATGTATACTATTGGTAATGTCAAAGCATTGAATGCCCTGAGAAAACAACTTTGTTGTCTTGTTCAACAGAAGCATGAAACAGGTTTTAAACAACTCGTAATCATGTGAGAAGTTGATTTAAGGTGTTTGCATTAGGTTTACACACAGTAGTTTGGTGTAAAATTGAAATATATACTCTTGGTAATGTCAAAGCATTGCATGCCCTGAGAAAATAACTTTTTTGTCTTGCTCAGCACAGGCATGAAAGCAGTTTTAAACAACTCAGAATCATGTGGAAAGTTAACTTAAGCTGTTAACATTAGGTTTGCACCCAGTAGTTTGGTGTAAAATTGAAATGTATACTATTGGTAATGTCAAAGCGTTGTATGCCCTGAGAAAACAACTTTTTTGTCTTGCTCTGCAGAAGCATGAAACCCGTTTTAAACATCTCATAATCATGTGGAAAGTTAACTTAAACTGTTAACATTAGGTTTGCACCCTGTAGTTTGGTGTAAAATTGAAATGTATACTACTGGTAATGACAAAGCATTGTATGCCCTGAGAAAACAACTTTTTTGTCTTGCTCAACAGAAGCATGAAACAGGTGTTAAGCAACTCAGAATCATGTGGGAAGTTGATTTAAGGTGTTTGCATTAGGTTTGCACACAGTAGTTTGGTGTAAAATTGAAATGTATACTCTTGGAAATGTCAAAGCATTGCATGCCCTGAGAAAATAACTTTTTTGTCTTGCTCAGCACAGGCATGAAACCAGTTTTAAACAACTCAGAATCATGTGGAAAGTTAACTTAAACTGTTAACATTAGGTTTGCACCCAGTAGTTTGGTGTAAAATTGAAATGTATACTATTGGTAATGTCAAAGCGTTGTATGCCCTGAGAAAACAACTTTTTTGTCTTGCTCTGCAGAAGCATGAAACCAGTTTTAAACATCTCATAATCATGTGGAAAGTTAACTTAAACTGTTAACATTAGGTTTGCACACAGTAGTTTGGTGTAAAATTGAAATGTATACTATTGGTATTGACAAAGCATTGTATGCCCTGAGAAAATAACTTTTTTGTCTTGCTCAGCACAGGCATGAAACCAGTTTTAAACAACTCAGAATCATGTGGAAAGTTAACTTAAACTGTTAACATTAGGTTTGCACACAGTAGTTTGGTGTAAAATTGAAGTCTATACTATTGGTAATGTCAAAGCATGCATGTCCTGAGAAAACAACTTTTTTGTCTTGCTCAACAGAGGCATGAAATCAGTTTTTAAGAACTCAGAATCATGTGGAAAGTTAACTTAAGGTGTTTCCATTAGGTTTCCACACAGTAGTTTGGTGTAAAATTGAAATGTATACTATTGGTAATGTCAAAGCATTGTATGCCCTGAGAAAATAACTTTTTTGTCTTGCTCAACAGAAGCATGAAACAGGTTTTAAACAACTCAGAATCATGTGGGAAGTTATCTTAAACTGTTAACATTAGGTTTGCACACAGTAGTTTGGTGTAAAATTGAAATGTATACTCTTGGTAATGTCAAAGCACTGCATGCCCTGAGAAAATAACTTTTTTGTCCAGCTCAGCACAGGCATGAAACCAGTTTTAAACAACTCAGAATCATGTGGAAAGTTGATTTAAGGTGTTTGCATTAGGTTTGCACACAGTAGTTTGGTGTAAAATTGAAATATATACTCTTGGTAATGTCAAAACATTGCATGCCCTGAGAAAATAACTTTTTTGTCTTGCTCAGCACAGGCATGAAACCAGTTTTAAACAACTCAGAATCATGTGGAAAGTTGATTTAAGGTGTCTCCAGTAGGTTTCCACACAGCAGTTTGGTGTAAGATTGAAATGTATACGCTTGGTAATGTCAAAGCGTTGTGTGCCCTGAGAAAACAACTTTTTTGTCTTGCTCTGCAGAAGCATGAAACCAGTTTTAAACATCTCATAATCATCTGGAAAGTTAACTTAAACTGTTAACATTAGGTTTGCACACAGTAGTTTGGTGTAAAATTGAGGTGTATACTATTGGTAATGTCAAAGCATGCATGTCCTGAGAAAACAACTTTTTTGTCTTGCTCAACAGAGGCATGAAACCAGTTTTAAACAACTCAGAATCATCTGGAAAGTTAACTTAAACTGTTAACATTAGGTTTGCACCCAGTAGTTTGGTGTAAAATTGAAATTTATACTCTTGGTAATGTCAAAGCGTTGTATGCCCTGAGAAAACAACTGTTTTGTCTTGCTCTGCAGAAGCATGAAACCAGTTTTAAACATTTCATAATCATGTGGAAAGAAACTTAAACTGTTAACATTAGGTTTGCACACAGTAGTTTGGTGTAAAATTGAAATGTATACACTTGGAAATGTCAAAGCATTGCATGCCCTGAGAAAATAACTTTTTTGTCTTGCTCAGCACAGGCATGAAACCACTTTTAAACAACTCAGAATCATGTGGAAAGTTAACTGAAACTGTTAACATTAGGTTTGCACACAGTAGTTTGGTGTAAAATTGAAATGTATACTCTTGGTAATGTCAAAGCATTGCATGCCCTGAGAAAATAACTTTTTTGTCTTGCTCAGCACAGGCATGAAACCAGTTTTAAACAACTCAGAATCATGTGGAAAGTTAACTTAAACTGTTAACATTAGGTTTGCACACAGTAGTTTGGTGTAAAATTGAAGTGTATACTATTGGTAATGACAAAGCATGCATGTCCTGAGAAAACAACTTTTTTGTCTTGCTCAACAGAGGCATGAAATCAGTTTTTAAGAACTCAGAATCATGTAGAAAGTTAACTTAAGGTGTTTCCATTAGGTTTCCACACAGTAGTTTGGTGTAAATTTGAAATGTATACTATTGGTAATGTCAAAGCATTGTATGCCCTGAGAAAATAACTTTTTTGTCTTGCTCAGCACAGGCATGAAAGCAGTTTTAAACAACTCAGAATCATGTGGAAAGTTAACTTAAGCTGTTAACATTAGGTTTGCACCCAGTAGTTTGGTGTAAAATTGAAATGTATACTATTGGTAATGTCAAAGCGTTGTATGCCCTGAGAAAACAGCTTTTTTGTCTTGCTCTGCAGAAGCATGAAACCCGTTTTAAACATCTCATAATCATGTGGAAAGTTAACTTAAACTGTTAACATTAGGTTTGCACCCTGTAGTTTGGTGTAAAATTGAAATGTATACTATTGGTATTGACAAAGCATTGTATGCCCTGAGAAAATAACTTTTTTGTCTTGCTCAGCACAGGCATGAAACCAGTTTTAAACAACTCAGAATCATGTGGAAAGTTAACTTAAACTGTTAACATTAGGTTTGCACACAGTAGTTTGGTGTAAAATTGAAGTCTATACTATTGGTAATGTCAAAGCATGCATGTCCTGAGAAAACAACTTTTTTGTCTTGCTCAACAGAGGCATGAAATCAGTTTTTAAGAACTCAGAATCATGTGGAAAGTTAACTTAAGGTGTTTCCATTAGGTTTCCACACAGTAGTTTGGTGTAAAATTGAAATGTATACTATTGGTAATGTCAAAGCATTGTATGCCCTGAGAAAATAACTTTTTTGTCTTGCTCAACAGAAGCATGAAACAGGTTTTAAACAACTCAGAATCATGTGGGAAGTTATCTTAAACTGTTAACATTAGGTTTGCACACAGTAGTTTGGTGTAAAATTGAAATGTATACTCTTGGTAATGTCAAAGCACTGCATGCCCTGAGAAAATAACTTTTTTGTCCAGCTCAGCACAGGCATGAAACCAGTTTTAAACAACTCAGAATCATGTGGAAAGTTGATTTAAGGTGTTTGCATTAGGTTTGCACACAGTAGTTTGGTGTAAAATTGAAATATATACTCTTGGTAATGTCAAAACATTGCATGCCCTGAGAAAATAACTTTTTTGTCTTGCTCAGCACAGGCATGAAACCAGTTTTAAACAACGCAGAATCATGTGGAAAGTTAACTTAAACTGTTAACATTAGGTTTGCACACAGTAGTTTGGTGTAAAATTGAAGTGTATACTACTGGTAATGTCAAAGCATGCATGTCCTGAGAAAACAACTTTTTTGTCTTGCTCAACAGAGGCATGAAATCAGTTTTTGAGAACTCAGAATCATGTGGAAGGTTGATTTAAGGTGTTTGAATTAGGTTTGCACACAGTAGTTTGGTGTAAAATTGAGATGTATACTATTGGTAATGTCAAAGCATTGTATGCCCTGAGAAAACAACTTTGTTGTCTTGTTCAACAGAAGCATGAAACAGGTTTTAAACAACTCGTAATCATGTGAGAAGTTGATTTAAGGTGTTTGCATTAGGTTTACACACAGTAGTTTGGTGTAAAATTGAAATATATACTCTTGGTAATGTCAAAGCATTGCATGCCCTGAGAAAACAACTTTTTTGTCTTGCTCAGCACAGGCATGAAAGCAGTTTTAAACAACTCAGAATCATGTGGAAAGTTAACTTAAGCTGTTAACATTAGGTTTGCACCCAGTAGTTTGGTGTAAAATTGAAATGTATACTATTGGTAATGTCAAGGCGTTGTATGCCCTGAGAAAACAACTTTTTTGTCTTGCTCTGCAGAAGCATGAAACCCGTTTTAAACATCTCATAATCATGTGGAAAGTTAACTTAAACTGTTAACATTAGGTTTGCACCCTGTAGTTTGGTGTAAAATTGAAATGTATACTATTGGTAATGACAAAGCATTGTATGCCCTGAGAAAACAACTTTTTTGTCTTGCTCAACAGAAGCATGAAACAGGTGTTAAGCAACTCAGAATCATGTGGGAAGTTGATTTAAGGTGTTTGCATTAGGTTTGCACATAGTAGTTTGGTGTAAAATTGAAATGTATACTCTTGGAAATGTCAAAGCATTGCATGCCCTGAGAAAATAACTTTTTTGTCTTGCTCAGCACAGGCATGAAACCAGTTTTAAACAACTCAGAATCATGTGGAAAGTTAACTTAAACTGTTAACATTAGGTTTGCACACAGTAGTTTGGTGTAAAATTGAAGTGTATACTATTGGTAATGTCAAAGCATGCATGTCCTGAGAAAATAACTTTTTTGTCTTGCTCAGCAGAGGCATGAAACCAGTTTTAAACAACTCAGAATCATCTGGAAAGTTAACCTAAACTGTTAACATTAGGTTTGCACCCAGTAGTTTGGTGTAAAATTGAAATGTATACTCTTGGTAATGTCAAAGCGTTGTATGCCCTGAGAAAACAACTTTTTTGTCTTGCTCTGCAGAAGCATGAAACCAGTTTTAAACATCTCATAATCATGTGGAAAGAAACTTAAACTGTTAACATTAGGTTTGCACACAGTAGTTTGGTGTAAAATTGAAATGTATACTCTTGGTAATGTCAAAGCATTGCATGCCCTGAGAAAATAACTTTTTTGTCTTGCTCAGCACAGGCATGAAACCAGTTTTAAACAACTCAGAATCATGTGGAAAGTTAACTTAAACTGTTAACATTAGGTTTGCACACAGTAGTTTGGTGTAAAATTGAAGTGTATACTATTGGTAATGACAAAGCATGCATGTCCTGAGAAAACAACTTTTTTGCCTTGCTCAACAGAGGCATGAAATCAGTTTTTAAGAACTCAGAATCATGTGGAAAGTTAACTTAAGGTGTTTCCATTAGGTTTACACACAGTAGTTTGGTGTAAAATTGAAATGTATACTATTGGTAATGTCAAAGCATTGTATGCCCTGAGAAAACAACTTTGTTTCTTGCTCAACAGAAGCATGAAACTGGTTTTAAAAACTCGTAATCATGTGAGAAGTTGATTTAAGGTGTTTGCATTAGGTTTGCACACAGTAGTTTGGTGTAAAATTGAAATATATACTCTTGGTAATGTCAAAGCATTGCATGCCCTGAGAAAATAACTTTTTTGTCTTGCTCAGCACAGGCATGAAAGCAGTTTTAAACAACTCAGAATCATGTGGAAAGTTAACTTAAACTGTTAACATTAGGTTTGCACCCAGTAGTTTGGTGTAAAATTGAAATGTAAACTATTGGTAATTTCAAAGCGTTGTATGCCCTGAGAAAACAACTTTTTTGTCTTGCTCTGCAGAAGCATGAAACCAGTTTTAAACATCTCATAATCATGTGGAAAGTTAACTTAAACTGTTAAGATTAGGTTTGCACACAGTAGTTTGGTGTAAAATTGAAATGTATACTATTGGTATTGACAAAGCATTGTATGCCCTGAGAAAATAACTTTTTTGTCTTGCTCAGCACAGGGTTGAAACCAGTTTTAAACAACTCAGAATCATGTGGAAAGTTAACTTAAACTGCTAACATTAGGTTTGCACACAGTAGTTTGGTGTAAAATTGAAGTCTATACTATTGGTAATGACAAAGCATGCATGTCCTGAGAAAACAACTTTTTTGTCTTGCTCAACAGAGGCATGAAATCAGTTTTTAAGAACTCAGAATCATGTGGAAAGTTAACTTAAGGTGTTTCCATTAGCTTTGCACCCAGTAGTTTGGTGTAAAATTGAAATGTATAGTATTGGTAATGTCAAAGCGTTGTATGCCCTGAGAAAACAACTTTTTTGTCTTGCTCTGCAGAAGCATGAAACCAGTTTTAAACATCTCATAATCATGTGGAAAGTTAACTTAAACTGTTAACATTAGGTTTGCACCCTGTAGTTTGGTGTAAAATTGAAATGTATACTATTGGTAATGACAAAGCATTGTATGCCCTGAGAAAACAACTTTTTTGTCTTGCTCAACAGAAGCATGAAACAGGTGTTAAGCAACTCAGAATCATGTGGGAAGTTGATTTAAGGTGTTTGCATTAGGTTTGCACACAGTAGTTTGGTGTAAAATTGAAATATATACTCTTGGTAATGTCAAAACATTGCATGCCCTGAGAAAATAACTTTTTTGTCTTGCTCAGGACAGGCATGAAACCAGTTTTAAACAACGCAGAATCATGTGGAAAGTTAACTTAAACTGTTAACATTAGGTTTGCACACAGTAGTTTGGTGTAAAATTGAAGTGTATACTATTGGTAATGACAAAGCATGCATGTCCTGAGAAAACAACTTTTTTGTCTTGCTCAACAGAGGCATGAAATCAGTTTTTGAGAACTCAGAATCATGTGGAAGGTTGATTTAAGGTGTTTGAATTAGGTTTGCACACAGTAGTTTGGTGTAAAATTGAGATGTATACTCTTGGTAATGTCAAAGCATTGCGTGCCCTGAGAAAATAACTTTTTTGTCTAGCTCAGCACAGGCATGAAACCAGTTTTAAACAACTCAGAATCATGTGGAAAGTTGATTTAAGGTGTCTCCAGTAGGTTTCCACACAGCAGTTTGGTGTAAGATTGAAATGTATACGCTTGGTAATGTCAAAGCGTTGTGTGCCCTGAGAAAACAACTTTTTTGTCTTGCTCTGCAGAAGCATGAAACCAGTTTTAAACATCTCATAATCATGTGGAAAGTTAACTTAAACTGTTAACATTAGGTTTGCACACAGTAGTTTGGTGTAAAATTGAGGTGTATACTATTGGTAATGTCAAAGCATGCATGTCCTGAGAAAACAACTTTTTTGTCTTGCTCAACAGAGGCATGAAACCAGTTTTAAACAACTCAGAATCATCTGGAAACTTAACTTAAACTGTTAACATTAGGTTTGCACCCAGTAGTTTGGTGTAAAATTGAAATTTATACTCTTGGTAATGTCAAAGCGTTGTATGCCCTGAGAAAACAACTTTTTTGTCTTGCTCTGCAGAAGCATGAAACCAGTTTTAAACATCTCATAATCATGTGGAAAGAAACTTAAACTGTTAACATTAGGTTTGCACACAGTAGTTTGGTGTAAAATTGAAATGTATACACTTGGAAATGTCAAAGCATTGCATGCCCTGAGAAAATAACTTTTTTGTCTTGCTCAGCACAGGCATGAAACCAGTTTTAAACAACTCAGAATCATGTGGAAAGTTAACTTAAACTGTTAACATTAGGTTTGCACACAGTAGTTTGGTGTAAAATTGAAATGTATACTCTTGGTAATGTCAAAGCATTGCATGCCCTGAGAAAATAACTTTTTTGTCTTGCTCAGCACAGGCATGAAACCAGTTTTAAACAACTCAGATTCATGTGGAAAGTTAACTTAAACTGTTAACATTAGGTTTGCACACAGTAGTTTGGTGTAAAATTGAAGTGTATACTATTGGTAATGACAAAGCATGCATGTCCTGAGAAAACAACTTTTTTGCCTTGCTCAACAGAGGCATGAAATCAGTTTTTAAGAACTCAGAATCATGTGGAAAGTTAACTTAAGGTGTTTCCATTAGGTTTCCACACAGTAGTTTGGTGTAAAATTGAAATGTATACTATTGGTAATGTCAAAGCGTTGTATGCCCTGAGAAAACAACTTTTTTGTCTTGCTCTGCAGAAGCATGAAACCCGTTTTAAACATCTCATAATCATGTGGAAAGTTAACTTAAACTGTTAACATTAGGTTTGCACCCTGTAGTTTGGTGTAAAATTGAAATGTATACTATTGGTAATGACAAAGCATTGTATGCCCTGAGAAAACAACTTTTTTGTCTTGCTCAACAGAAGCATGAAACAGGTGTTAAACAACTCAGAATCATGTGGGAAGTTGATTTAAGGTGTTTGCATTAGCTTTGCACACAGTAGTTTGGTGTAAAATTGAAATGTATACTCTCTGAAATGTCAAAGCATTGCATGCCCTGAGAAAATAACTTTTTTGTCTTGCTCAGCACAGGGTTGAAACCAGTTTTAAACAACTCAGAATCATGTGGAAAGTTGATTTAAGCTGTTTCCATTAGGTTTCCACACAGTAGTTTGGTGTAAGATTGAAATGTATAGGCTTGGTAATGTCAAAGCGTTGTATGCCCTGAGAAAACAACTTTTTTGTCTTGCTCTGCAGAAGCATGAAACCAGTTTTAAACATCTCATAATCATGTGGAAAGTTAACTTAAACTGTTAACATTAGGTTTGCACACAGTAGTTTGGTGTAAAATTGAAGTGTATACTATTGGTAATGTCAAAGCATGCATGTCCTGAGAAAATAACTTTTTTGTCTTGCTCAGCAGAGGCATGAAACCAGTTTTAAACAACTCAGAATCATGTGGAAAGTTAACTTAAACTGTTAACATTAGGTTTGCACCCAGTAGTTTGGTGTAAAATTGAAATGTATACTCTTGGTAATGTCAAAGCGTTGTATGCCCTGAGAAAACTATTTTTTTGTCTTGCTCTGCAGAAGCATGAAACCAGTTTTAAACATCTCATAATCATGTGGAAAGAAACTTAAACTGTTAACATTAGGTTTGCACACAGTAGTTTGGTGTAAAATTGAAATCTATACTCTTGGTAATGTCAAAGCATTGCATGCCCTGAGAAAATAACTTTTTTGTCTTGCTCAGCACAGGCATGAAACCAGTTTTAAACAACTCAGAATCATGTGGGAAGTTATCTTAAACTGTTAACATTAGGTTTGCACACAGTAGTTTGGTGTAAAATTGAAATGTATACTCTTGGTAATGTCAAAGCACTGCATGCCCTGAGAAAATAACTTTTTTGTCCAGCTCAGCACAGGCATGAAACCAGTTTTAAACAACTCAGAATCATGTGGAAAGTTAACTTAAACTGTTAACATTAGGTTTGCACACAGTAGTTTGGTGTAAAATTGAAGTCTATACTATTGGTAATGACAAAGCATGCATGTCCTGAGAAAACAACTTTTTTGTCTTGCTCAACAGAGGCATGAAATCAGTTTTTAAGAACTCAGAATCATGTGGAAAGTTAACTTAAGGTGTTTCCATTAGGTTTCCACACAGTAGTTTGGTGTAAAATTGAAATGTATACTATTGGTAATGTCAAAGCATTGTATGCCCTGAGAAAACAACTTTGTTGTCTTGTTCAACAGAAGCATGAAACAGGTTTTAAACAACTCGTAATCATGTGAGAAGTTGATTTAAGGTGTTTGCATTAGGTTTACACACAGTAGTTTGGTGTAAAATTGAAATATATACTCTTGGTAATGTCAAAGCATTGCATGCCCTGAGAAAATAACTTTTTTGTCTTGCTCAGCACAGGCATGAAAGCAGTTTTAAACAACTCAGAATCATGTGGAAAGTTAACTTAAGCTGTTAACATTAGGTTTGCACCCAGTAGTTTGGTGTAAAATTGAAATGTATACTATTGGTAATGTCAAAGCGTTGTATGCCCTGAGAAAACAACTTTTTTGTCTTGCTCTGCAGAAGCATGAAACCCGTTTTAAACATCTCATAATCATGTGGAAAGTTAACTTAAACTGTTAACATTAGGTTTGCACCCTGTAGTTTGGTGTAAAATTGAAATGTATACTACTGGTAATGACAAAGCATTGTATGCCCTGAGAAAACAACTTTTTTGTCTTGCTCAACAGAAGCATGAAACAGGTGTTAAGCAACTCAGAATCATGTGGGAAGTTGATTTAAGGTGTTTGCATTAGGTTTGCACACAGTAGTTTGGTGTAAAATTGAAATGTATACTCTTGGAAATGTCAAAGCATTGCATGCCCTGAGAAAATAACTTTTTTGTCTTGCTCAGCACAGGCATGAAACCAGTTTTAAACAACTCAGAATCATGTGGAAAGTTAACTTAAACTGTTAACATTAGGTTTGCACACAGTAGTTTGGTGTAAAATTGAAGTGTATACTATTGGTAATGTCAAAGCATGCATGTCCTGAGAAAATAACTTTTTTGTCTTGCTCAGCAGAGGCATGAAACCAGTTTTAAACAACTCAGAATCATCTGGAAAGTTAACCTAAACTGTTAACATTAGGTTTGCACCCAGTAGTTTGGTGTAAAATTGAAATGTATACTCTTGGTAATGTCAAAGCGTTGTATGCCCTGAGAAAACAACTTTTTTGTCTTGCTCTGCAGAAGCATGAAACCAGTTTTAAACATCTCATAATCATGTGGAAAGAAACTTAAACTGTTAACATTAGGTTTGCACACAGTAGTTTGGTGTAAAATTGAAATGTATACTCTTGGTAATGTCAAAGCATTGCATGCCCTGAGAAAATAACTTTTTTGTCTTGCTCAGCACAGGCATGAAACCAGTTTTAAACAACTCAGAATCATGTGGAAAGTTAACTTAAACTGTTAACATTAGGTTTGCACACAGTAGTTTGGTGTAAAATTGAAGTGTATACTATTGGTAATGACAAAGCATGCATGTCCTGAGAAAACAACTTTTTTGCCTTGCTCAACAGAGGCATGAAATCAGTTTTTAAGAACTCAGAATCATGTGGAAAGTTAACTTAAGGTGTTTCCATTAGGTTTACACACAGTAGTTTGGTGTAAAATTGAAATGTATACTATTGGTAATGTCAAAGCATTGTATGCCCTGAGAAAACAACTTTGTTTCTTGCTCAACAGAAGCATGAAACAGGTTTTAAAAACTCGTAATCATGTGAGAAGTTGATTTAAGGTGTTTGCATTAGGTTTGCACACAGTAGTTTGGTGTAAAATTGAAATATATACTCTTGGTAATGTCAAAGCATTGCATGCCCTGAGAAAATAACTTTTTTGTCTTGCTCAGCACAGGCATGAAAGCAGTTTTAAACAACTCAGAATCATGTGGAAAGTTAACTTAAACTGTTAACATTAGGTTTGCACCCAGTAGTTTGGTGTAAAATTGAAATGTATACTATTGGTAATGTCAAAGCGTTGTATGCCCTGAGAAAACAACTTTTTTGTCTTGCTCTGCAGAAGCATGAAACCAGTTTTAAACATCTCATAATCATGTGGGAAGTTATCTTAAACTGTTAACATTAGGTTTGCACACAGTAGTTTGGTGTAAAATTGAAATGTATACTCTTGGTAATGTCAAAGCACTGCATGCCCTGAGAAAATAACTTTTTTGTCCAGCTCAGCACAGGCATGAAACCAGTTTTAAACAACTCAGAATCATGTGGAAAGTTGATTTAAGGTGTTTGCATTAGGTTTGCACACAGTAGTTTGGTGTAAAATTGAAATATATACTCTTGGTAATGTCAAAACATTGCATGCCCTGAGAAAATAACTTTTTTGTCTTGCTCAGCACAGGCATGAAACCAGTTTTAAACAACGCAGAATCATGTGGAAAGTTAACTTAAACTGTTAACATTAGGTTTGCACACAGTAGTTTGGTGTAAAATTGAAGTGTATACTATTGGTAATGACAAAGCATGCATGTCCTGAGAAAACAACTTTTTTGTCTTGCTCAACAGAGGCATGAAATCAGTTTTTGAGAACTCAGAATCATGTGGAAGGTTGATTTAAGGTGTTTGAATTAGGTTTGCACACAGTAGTTTGGTGTAAAATTGAGATGTATACTCTTGGTAATGTCAAAGCATTGCGTGCCCTGAGAAAATAACTTTTTTGTCTAGCTCAGCACAGGCATGAAACCAGTTTTAAACAACTCAGAATCATGTGGAAAGTTGATTTAAGGTGTCTCCAGTAGGTTTCCACACAGCAGTTTGGTGTAAGATTGAAATGTATACGCTTGGTAATGTCAAAGCGTTGTGTGCCCTGAGAAAACAACTTTTTTGTCTTGCTCTGCAGAAGCATGAAACCAGTTTTAAACATCTCATAATCATCTGGAAAGTTAACTTAAACTGTTAACATTAGGTTTGCACACAGTAGTTTGGTGTAAAATTGAGGTGTATACTATTGGTAATGTCAAAGCATGCATGTCCTGAGAAAACAACTTTTTTGTCTTGCTCAACAGAGGCATGAAACCAGTTTTAAACAACTCAGAATCATCTGGAAAGTTAACTTAAACTGTTAACATTAGGTTTGCACCCAGTAGTTTGGTGTAAAATTGAAATTTATACTCTTGGTAATGTCAAAGCGTTGTATGCCCTGAGAAAACAACTTTTTTGTCTTGCTCTGCAGAAGCATGAAACCAGTTTTAAACATTTCATAATCATGTGGAAAGAAACTTAAACTGTTAACATTAGGTTTGCACACAGTAGTTTGGTGTAAAATTGAAATGTATACACTTGGAAATGTCAAAGCATTGCATGCCCTGAGAAAATAACTTTTTTGTCTTGCTCAGCACAGGCATGAAACCACTTTTAAACAACTCAGAATCATGTGGAAAGTTAACTTAAACTGTTAACATTAGGTTTGCACACAGTAGTTTGGTGTAAAATTGAAATGTATACTCTTGGTAATGTCAAAGCATTGCATGCCCTGAGAAAATAACTTTTTTGTCTTGCTCAGCACAGGCATGAAACCAGTTTTAAACAACTCAGAATCATGTGGAAAGTTAACTTAAACTGTTAACATTAGGTTTGCACACAGTAGTTTGGTGTAAAATTGAAGTGTATACTATTGGTAATGACAAAGCATGCATGTCCTGAGAAAACAACTTTTTTGTCTTGCTCAACAGAGGCATGAAATCAGTTTTTAAGAACTCAGAATCATGTGGAAAGTTAACTTAAGGTGTTTCCATTAGGTTTCCACACAGTAGTTTGGTGTAAATTTGAAATGTATACTATTGGTAATGTCAAAGCATTGTATGCCCTGAGAAAATAACTTTTTTGTCTTGCTCAGCACAGGCATGAAAGCAGTTTTAAACAACTCAGAATCATGTGGAAAGTTAACTTAAGCTGTTAACATTAGGTTTGCACCCAGTAGTTTGGTGTAAAATTGAAATGTATACTATTGGTAATGTCAAAGCGTTGTATGCCCTGAGAAAACAACTTTTTTGTCTTGCTCTGCAGAAGCATGAAACCCGTTTTAAACATCTCATAATCATGTGGAAAGTTAACTTAAACTGTTAACATTAGGTTTGCACCCTGTAGTTTGGTGTAAAATTGAAATGTATACTATTGGTAATGACAAAGCATTGTATGCCCTGAGAAAACAACTTTTTTGTCTTGCTCAACAGAAGCATGAAACAGATGTTAAGCAACTCAGAATCATGTGGGAAGTTGATTTAAGGTGTTTGCATTAGGTTTGCACACAGTAGTTTGGTGTAAAATTGAAATGTATACTCTTGGAAATGTCAAAGCATTGCATGCCCTGAGAAAATAACTTTTTTGTCTTGCTCAGCACAGGCATGAAACCAGTTTTAAACAACTCAGAATCATGTGGAAAGTTAACTTAAACTGTTAACATTAGGTTTGCACACAGTAGTTTGGTGTAAAATTGAAGTGTATACTATTGGTAATGTCAAAGCATGCATGTCCTGAGAAAATAACTTTTTTGTCTTGCTCAGCAGAGGCATGAAACCAGTTTTAAACAACTCAGAATCATCTGGAAAGTTAACCTAAACTGTTAACATTAGGTTTGCACCCAGTAGTTTGGTGTAAAATTGAAATGTATACTCTTGGTAATGTCAAAGCGTTGTATGCCCTGAGAAAACAACTTTTTTGTCTTGCTCTGCAGAAGCATGAAACCAGTTTTAAACATCTCATAATCATGTGGAAAGAAACTTAAACTGTTAACATTAGGTTTGCACACAGTAGTTTGGTGTAAAATTGAAATGTATACTCTTGGTAATGTCAAAGCATTGCATGCCCTGAGAAAATAACTTTTTTGTCTTGCTCAGCACAGGCATGAAACCAGTTTTAAACAACTCAGAATCATGTGGAAAGTTAACTTAAACTGTTAACATTAGGTTTGCACACAGTAGTTTGGTGTAAAATTGAAGTGTATACTATTGGTAATGTCAAAGCATTGCATGCCCTGAGAAAATAACTTTTTTGTCTTGCTCAGCACAGGCATGAAACCAGTTTTAAACAACTCAGAATCATGTGGAAAGTTAACTTAAACTGTTAACATTAGGTTTGCACACAGTAGTTTGGTGTAAAATTGAAGTGTATACTATTGGTAATGTCAAAGCATTGCATGCCCTGAGAAAATAACTTTTTTGTCTTGCTCAGCACAGGCATGAAACCAGTTTTAAACAACTCAGAATCATGTGGAAAGTTAACTTAAACTGTTAACATTAGGTTTGCACACAGTAGTTTGGTGTAAAATTGAAGTGTATACTATTGGTAATGACAAAGCATGCATGTCCTGAGAAAACAAATTTTTTGTCTTGCTCAACAGAGGCATGAAATCAGTTTTTAAGAACTCAGAATCATGTGGAAAGTTAACTTAAGGTGTTTCCATTAGGTTTCCACACAGTAGTTTGGTGTAAAATTGAAATGTATACTATTGGTAATGTCAAAGCGTTGTATGCCCTGAGAAAACAACTTTTTTGTCTTGCTCTGCAGAAGCATGAAACCCGTTTTAAACATCTCATAATCATGTGGAAAGTTAACTTAAACTGTTAACATTAGGTTTGCACCCTGTAGTTTGGTGTAAAATTGAAATGTATACTATTGGTAATGACAAAGCATTGTATGCCCTGAGAAAACAACTTTTTTGTCTTGCTCAACAGAAGCATGAAACAGGTGTTAAACAACTCAGAATCATGTGGGAAGTTGATTTAAGGTGTTTGCATTAGCTTTGCACACAGTAGTTTGGTGTAAAATTGAAATGTATACTCTCGGAAATGTCAAAGCATTGCATGCCCTGAGAAAATAACTTTTTTGTCTTGCTCAGCACAGGGTTGAAACCAGTTTTAAACAACTCAGAATCATGTGGAAAGTTGATTTAAGGTGTTTCCATTAGGTTTCCACACAGTAGTTTGGTGTAAGATTGAAATGTATAGGCTTGGTAATGTCAAAGCGTTGTATGCCCTGAGAAAACAACTTTTTTGTCTTGCTCTGCAGAAGCATGAAACCAGTTTTAAACATCTCATAATCATGTGGAAAGTTAACTTAAACTGTTAACATTAGGTTTGCACACAGTAGTTTGGTGTAAAATTGAAGTGTATACTATTGGTAATGTCAAAGCATGCATGTCCTGAGAAAATAACTTTTTTGTCTTGCTCAGCAGAGGCATGAAACCAGTTTTAAACAACTCAGAATCATGTGGAAAGTTAACTTAAACTGTTAACATTAGGTTTGCACCCAGTAGTTTGGTGTTAAATTGAAATGTATACTCTTGGTAATGTCAAAGCGTTGTATGCCCTGAGAAAACTATTTTTTTGTCTTGCTCTGCAGAAGCATGAAACCAGTTTTAAACTTCTCATAATCATGTGGAAAGAAACTTAAACTGTTAACATTAGGTTTGCACACAGTAGTTTGGTGTAAAATTGAAATCTATACTCTTGGTAATGTCAAAGCATTGCATGCCCTGAGAAAATAACTTTTTTGTCTTGCTCAGCACAGGCATGAAACCAGTTTTAAACAACTCAGAATCATGTGGGAAGTTATCTTAAACTGTTAACATTAGGTTTGCACACAGTAGTTTGGTGTAAAATTGAAATGTATACTCTTGGTAATGTCAAAGCACTGCATGCCCTGAGAAAATAACTTTTTTGTCCAGCTCAGCACAGGCATGAAACCAGTTTTAAACAACTCAGAATCATGTGGAAAGTTAACTTAAACTGTTAACATTAGGTTTGCACACAGTAGTTTGGTGTAAAATTGAAGTCTATACTATTGGTAATGACAAAGCATGCATGTCCTGAGAAAACAACTTTTTTGTCTTGCTCAACAGAGGCATGAAATCAGTTTTTAAGAACTCAGAATCATGTGGAAAGTTAACTTAAGGTGTTTCCATTAGGTTTCCACACAGTAGTTTGGTTTAAAATTGAAATGTATACTATTGGTAATGTCAAAGCATTGTATGCCCTGAGAAAACAACTTTGTTGTCTTGTTCAACAGAAGCATGAAACAGGTTTTAAACAACTCGTAATCATGTGAGAAGTTGATTTAAGGTGTTTGCATTAGGTTTACACACAGTAGTTTGGTGTAAAATTGAAATATATACTCTTGGTAATGTCAAAGCATTGCATGCCCTGAGAAAATAACTTTTTTGTCTTGCTCAGCACAGGCATGAAAGCAGTTTTAAACAACTCAGAATCATGTGGAAAGTTAACTTAAGCTGTTAACATTAGGTTTGCACCCAGTAGTTTGGTGTAAAATTGAAATGTATACTATTGGTAATGTCAAAGCGTTGTATGCCCTGAGAAAACAACTTTTTTGTCTTGCTCTGCAGAAGCATGAAACCCGTTTTAAACATCTCATAATCATGTGGAAAGTTAACTTAAACTGTTAACATTAGGTTTGCACCCTGTAGTTTGGTGTAAAATTGAAATGTATACTATTGGTAATGACAAAGCATTGTATGCCCTGAGAAAACAACTTTTTTGTCTTGCTCAACAGAAGCATGAAACAGGTGTTAAGCAACTCAGAATCATGTGGGAAGTTGATTTAAGGTGTTTGCATTAGGTTTGCACACAGTAGTTTGGTGTAAAATTGAAATGTATACTCTTGGAAATGTCAAAGCATTGCATGCCCTGAGAAAATAACTTTTTTGTCTTGCTCAGCACAGGCATGAAACCAGTTTTAAACAACTCAGAATCATGTGGAAAGTTAACTTAAACTGTTAACATTAGGTTTGCACACAGTAGTTTGGTGTAAAATTGAAGTGTATACTATTGGTAATGTCAAAGCATGCATGTCCTGAGAAAATAACTTTTTTGTCTTGCTCAGCAGAGGCATGAAACCAGTTTTAAACAACTCAGAATCATCTGGAAAGTTAACCTAAACTGTTAACATTAGGTTTGCACCCAGTAGTTTGGTGTAAAATTGAAATGTATACTCTTGGTAATGTCAAAGCGTTGTATGCCCTGAGAAAACAACTTTTTTGTCTTGCTCTGCAGAAGCATGAAACCAGTTTGAAACATCTCATAATCATGTGGAAAGAAACTTAAACTGTTAACATTAGGTTTGCACACAGTAGTTTGGTGTAAAATTGAAATGTATACTCTTGGTAATGTCAAAGCATTGCATGCCCTGAGAAAATAACTTTTTTGTCTTGCTCAGCACAGGCATGAAACCAGTTTTAAACAACTCAGAATCATGTGGAAAGTTAACTTAAACTGTTAACATTAGGTTTGCACACAGTAGTTTGGTGTAAAATTGAAGTGTATACTATTGGTAATGACAAAGCATGCATGTCCTGAGAAAACAACTTTTTTGCCTTGCTCAACAGAGGCATGAAATCAGTTTTTAAGAACTCAGAATCATGTGGAAAGTTAACTTAAGGTGTTTCCATTAGGTTTACACACAGTAGTTTGGTGTAAAATTGAAATGTATACTATTGGTAATGTCAAAGCATTGTATGCCCTGAGAAAACAACTTTGTTTCTTGCTCAACAGAAGCATGAAACAGGTTTTAAAAACTCGTAATCATGTGAGAAGTTGATTTAAGGTGTTTGCATTAGGTTTGCACACAGTAGTTTGGTGTAAAATTGAAATATATACTCTTGGTAATGTCAAAGCATTGCATGCCCTGAGAAAATAACTTTTTTGTCTTGCTCAGCACAGGCATGAAAGCAGTTTTAAACAACTCAGAATCATGTGGAAAGTTAACTTAAACTGTTAACATTAGGTTTGCACCCAGTAGTTTGGTGTAAAATTGAAATGTATACTATTGGTAATGTCAAAGCGTTGTATGCCCTGAGAAAACAACTTTTTTGTCTTGCTCTGCAGAAGCATGAAACCAGTTTTAAACATCTCATAATCATGTGGAAAGTTAACTTAAACTGTTAACATTAGGTTTGCACACAGTAGTTTGGTGTAAAATTGAAATGTATACTATTGGTATTGACAAAGCATTGTATGCCCTGAGAAAATAACTTTTTTGTCTTGCTCAGCACAGGCATGAAACCAGTTTTAAACAACTCAGAATCATGTGGAAAGTTAACTTAAACTGTTAACATTAGGTTTGCACACAGTAGTTTGGTGTAAAATTGAAGTCTATACTATTGGTAATGTCAAAGCATGCATGTCCTGAGAAAACAACTTTTTTGTCTTGCTCAACAGAGGCATGAAATCAGTTTTTAAGAACTCAGAATCATGTGGAAAGTTAACTTAAGGTGTTTCCATTAGGTTTCCACACAGTAGTTTGGTGTAAAATTGAAATGTATACTATTGGTAATGTCAAAGCATTGTATGCCCTGAGAAAATAACTTTTTTGTCTTGCTCAACAGAAGCATGAAACAGGTTTTAAACAACTCAGAATCATGTGGGAAGTTATCTTAAACTGTTAACATTAGGTTTGCACACAGTAGTTTGGTGTAAAATTGAAATGTATACTCTTGGTAATGTCAAAGCACTGCATGCCCTGAGAAAATAACTTTTTTGTCCAGCTCAGCACAGGCATGAAACCAGTTTTAAACAACTCAGAATCATGTGGAAAGTTGATTTAAGGTGTTTGCATTAGGTTTGCACACAGTAGTTTGGTGTAAAATTGAAATATATACTCTTGGTAATGTCAAAACATTGCATGCCCTGAGAAAATAACTTTTTTGTCTTGCTCAGCACAGGCATGAAACCAGTTTTAAACAACGCAGAATCATGTGGAAAGTTAACTTAAACTGTTAACATTAGGTTTGCACACAGTAGTTTGGTGTAAAATTGAAGTGTATACTATTGGTAATGACAAAGCATGCATGTCCTGAGAAAACAACTTTTTTGTCTTGCTCAACAGAGGCATGAAATCAGTTTTTGAGAACTCAGAATCATGTGGAAGGTTGATTTAAGGTGTTTGAATTAGGTTTGCACACAGTAGTTTGGTGTAAAATTGAGATGTATACTATTGGTAATGTCAAAGCATTGTATGCCCTGAGAAAACAACTTTGTTGTCTTGTTCAACAGAAGCATGAAACAGGTTTTAAACAACTCGTAATCATGTGAGAAGTTGATTTAAGGTGTTTGCATTAGGTTTACACACAGTAGTTTGGTGTAAAATTGAAATGTATACTCTTGGAAATGTCAAAGCATTGCATGCCCTGAGAAAATAACTTTTTTGTCTTGCTCAGCACAGGCATGAAACCAGTTTTAAACAACTCAGAATCATGTGGAAAGTTAACTTAAACTGTTAACATTAGGTTTGCACACAGTAGTTTGGTGTAAAATTGAAGTGTATACTATTGGTAATGTCAAAGCATGCATGTCCTGAGAAAATAACTTTTTTGTCTTGCTCAGCAGAGGCATGAAACCAGTTTTAAACAACTCAGAATCATCTGGAAAGTTAACCTAAACTGTTAACATTAGGTTTGCACCCAGTAGTTTGGTGTAAAATTGAAATGTATACTCTTGGTAATGTCAAAGCGTTGTATGCCCTGAGAAAACAACTTTTTTGTCTTGCTCTGCAGAAGCATGAAACCAGTTTTAAACATCTCATAATGATGTGGAAAGAAACTTAAACTGTTAACATTAGGTTTGCACACAGTAGTTTGGTGTAAAATTGAAATGTATACTCTTGGTAATGTCAAAGCATTGCATGCCCTGAGAAAATAACTTTTTTGTCTTGCTCAGCACAGGCATGAAACCAGTTTTAAACAACTCAGAATCATGTGGAAAGTTAACTTAAACTGTTAACATTAGGTTTGCACACAGTAGTTTGGTGTAAAATTGAAGTGTATACTATTGGTAATGACAAAGCATGCATGTCCTGAGAAAACAACTTTTTTGCCTTGCTCAACAGAGGCATGAAATCAGTTTTTAAGAACTCAGAATCATGTGGAAAGTTAACTTAAGGTGTTTCCATTAGGTTTACACACAGTAGTTTGGTGTAAAATTGAAATGTATACTATTGGTAATGTCAAAGCATTGTATGCCCTGAGAAAACAACTTTGTTTCTTGCTCAACAGAAGCATGAAACAGGTTTTAAAAACTCGTAATCATGTGAGAAGTTGATTTAAGGTGTTTGCATTAGGTTTGCACACAGTAGTTTGGTGTAAAATTGAAATATATACTCTTGGTAATGTCAAAGCATTGCATGCCCTGAGAAAATAACTTTTTTGTCTTGCTCGGCACAGGCATGAAAGCAGTTTTAAACAACTCAGAATCATGTGGAAAGTTAACTTAAACTGTTAACATTAGGTTTGCACCCAGTAGTTTGGTGTAAAATTGAAATGTATACTATTGGTAATGTCAAAGCGTTGTATGCCCTGAGAAAACAACTTTTTTGTCTTGCTCTGCAGAAGCATGAAACCAGTTTTAAACATCTCATAATCATGTGGAAAGTTAACTTAAACTGTTAACATTAGGTTTGCACACAGTAGTTTGGTGTAAAATTGAAATGTATACTACTGGTATTGACAAAGCATTGTATGCCCTGAGAAAATAACTTTTTTGTCTTGCTCAGCACAGGGTTGAAACCAGTTTTAAACAACTCAGAATCATGTGGAAAGTTAACTTAAACTGCTAACATTAGGTTTGCACACAGTAGTTTGGTGTAAAATTGAAGTCTATACTATTGGTAATGACAAAGCATGCATGTCCTGAGAAAACAACTTTTTTGTCTTGGTCAACAGAGGCATGAAATCAGTTTTTAAGAACTCAGAATCATGTGGAAAGTTAACTTAAGGTGTTTGCATTAGGTTTGCACCCTGTAGTTTGGTGTAAAATTGAAATGTATACTATTGGTAATGACAAAGCATTGTATGCCCTGAGAAAACAACTTTTTTGTCTTGCTCAACAGAAGCATGAAACAGGTGTTAAGCAACTCAGAATCATGTGGGAAGTTGATTTAAGGTGTTTGCATTAGGTTTGCACACAGTAGTTTGGTGTAAAATTGAAATATATACTCTTGGTAATGTCAAAACATTGCATGCCCTGAGAAAATAACTTTTTTGTCTTGCTCAGGACAGGCATGAAACCAGTTTTAAACAACGCAGAATCATGTGGAAAGTTAACTTAAACTGTTAACATTAGGTTTGCACACAGTAGTTTGGTGTAAAATTGAAGTGTATACTATTGGTAATGACAAAGCATGCATGTCCTGAGAAAACAACTTTTTTGTCTTGCTCAACAGAGGCATGAAATCAGTTTTTGAGAACTCAGAATCATGTGGAAGGTTGATTTAAGGTGTTTGAATTAGGTTTGCACACAGTAGTTTGGTGTAAAATTGAGATGTATACTCTTGGTAATGTCAAAGCATTGCGTGCCCTGAGAAAATAACTTTTTTGTCTAGCTCAGCACAGGCATGAAACCAGTTTTAAACAACTCAGAATCATGTGGAAAGTTGATTTAAGGTGTCTCCAGTAGGTTTCCACACAGCAGTTTGGTGTAAGATTGAAATGTATACGCTTGGTAATGTCAAAGCGTTGTGTGCCCTGAGAAAACAACTTTTTTGTCTTGCTCTGCAGAAGCATGAAACCAGTTTTAAACATCTCATAATCATGTGGAAAGTTAACTTAAACTGTTAACATTAGGTTTGCACACAGTAGTTTGGTGTAAAATTGAGGTGTATACTATTGGTAATGTCAAAGCATGCATGTCCTGAGAAAACAACTTTTTTGTCTTGCTCAACAGAGTCATGAAACCAGTTTTAAACAACTCAGAATCATCTGGAAAGTTAACTTAAACTGTTAACATTAGGTTTGCACCCAGTAGTTTGGTGTAAAATTGAAATTTATACTCTTGGTAATGTCAAAGCGTTGTATGCCCTGAGAAAACAACTTTTTTGTCTTGCTCTGCAGAAGCATGAAACCAGTTTTAAACATCTCATAATCATGTGGAAAGAAACTTAAACTGTTAACATTAGGTTTGCACACAGTAGTTTGGTGTAAAATTGAAATGTATACACTTGGAAATGTCAAAGCATTGCATGCCCTGAGAAAATAACTTTTTTGTCTTGCTCAGCACAGGCATGAAACCAGTTTTAAACAACTCAGAATCATGTGGAAAGTTAACTTAAACTGTTAACATTAGGTTTGCACACAGTAGTTTGGTGTAAAATTGAAATGTATACTCTTGGTAATGTCAAAGCATTGCATGCCCTGAGAAAATAACTTCTTTGTCTTGCTCAGCACAGGCATGAAACCAGTTTTAAACAACTCAGAATCATGTGGAAAGTTAACTTAAACTGTTAACATTAGGTTTGCACACAGTAGTTTGGTGTAAAATTGAAGTGTATACTATTGGTAATGAAAAAGCATGCATGTCCTGAGAAAACAACTTTTTTGCCTTGCTCAACAGAGGCATGAAATCAGTTTTTAAGAACTCAGAATCATGTGGAAAGTTAACTTAAGGTGTTTCCATTAGGTTTCCACACAGTAGTTTGGTGTAAAATTGAAATGTATACTATTGGTAATGTCAAAGCGTTGTATGCCCTGAGAAAACAACTTTTTTGTCTTGCTCTGCAGAAGCATGAAACCCGTTTTAAACATCTCATAATCATGTGGAAAGTTAACTTAAACTGTTAACATTAGGTTTGCACCCTGTAGTTTGGTGTAAAATTGAAATGTATACTATTGGTAATGACAAAGCATTGTATGCCCTGAGAAAACAACTTTTTTGTCTTGCTCAACAGAAGCATGAAACAGGTGTTAAACAACTCAGAATCATGTGGGAAGTTGATTTAAGGTGTTTGCATTAGCTTTGCACACAGTAGTTTGGTGTAAAATTGAAATGTATACTCTCGGAAATGTCAAAGCATTGCATGCCCTGAGAAAATAACTTTTTTGTCTTGCTCAGCACAGGGTTGAAACCAGTTTTAAACAACTCAGAATCATGTGGAAAGTTGATTTAAGGTGTTTCCATTAGGTTTCCACACAGTAGTTTGGTGTAAGATTGAAATGTATAGGCTTGGTAATGTCAAAGCGTTGTATGCCCTGAGAAAACAACTTTTTTGTCTTGCTCTGCAGAAGCATGAAACCAGTTTTAAACATCTCATAATCATGTGGAAAGTTAACTTAAACTGTTAACTTTAGGTTTGCACACAGTAGTTTGGTGTAAAATTGAAGTGTATACTATTGGTAATGTCAAAGCATGCATGTCCTGAGAAAATAACTTTTTTGTCTTGCTCAGCAGAGGCATGAAACCAGTTTTAAACAACTCAGAATCATGTGGAAAGTTAACTTAAACTGTTAACATTAGGTTTGCACCCAGTAGTTTGGTGTAAAATTGAAATGTATACTCTTGGTAATGTCAAAGCGTTGTATGCCCTGAGAAAACTATTTTTTTGTCTTGCTCTGCAGAAGCATGAAACCAGTTTTAAACATCTCATAATCATGTGGAAAGAAACTTAAACTGTTAACATTAGGTTTGCACACAGTAGTTTGGTGTAAAATTGAAATCTATACTCTTGGTAATGTCAAAGCATTGCATGCCCTGAGAAAATAACTTTTTTGTCTTGCTCAGCACAGGCATGAAACCAGTTTTAAACAACTCAGAATCATGTGGGAAGTTATCTTAAACTGTTAACATTAGGTTTGCACACAGTAGTTTGGTGTAAAATTGAAATGTATACTCTTGGTAATGTCAAAGCACTGCATGCCCTGAGAAAATAACTTTTTTGTCCAGCTCAGCACAGGCATGAAACCAGTTTTAAACAACTCAGAATCATGTGGAAAGTTAACTTAAACTGTTAACATTAGGTTTGCACACAGTAGTTTGGTGTAAAATTGAAGTCTATACTATTGGTAATGACAAAGCATGCATGTCCTGAGAAAACAACTTTTTTGTCTTGCTCAACAGAGGCATGAAATCAGTTTTTAAGAACTCAGAATCATGTGGAAAGTTAACTTAAGGTGTTTCCATTAGGTTTCCACACAGTAGTTTGGTGTAAAATTGAAATGTATACTATTGGTAATGTCAAAGCATTGTATGCCCTGAGAAAACAACTTTGTTGTCTTGTTCAACAGAAGCATGAAACAGGTTTTAAACAACTCGTAATCATGTGAGAAGTTGATTTAAGGTGTTTGCATTAGGTTTACACACAGTAGTTTGGTGTAAAATTGAAATATATACTCTTGGTAATGTCAAAGCATTGCATGCCCTGAGAAAATAACTTTTTTGTCTTGCTCAGCACAGGCATGAAAGCAGTTTTAAACAACTCAGAATCATGTGGAAAGTTAACTTAAGCTGTTAACATTAGGTTTGCACCCAGTAGTTTGGTGTAAAATTGAAATGTATACTATTGGTAATGTCAAAGCGTTGTATGCCCTGAGAAAACAACTTTTTTGTCTTGCTCTGCAGAAGCATGAAACCCGTTTTAAACATCTCATAATCATGTGGAAAGTTAACTTAAACTGTTAACATTAGGTTTGCACCCTGTAGTTTGGTGTAAAATTGAAATGTATACTATTGGTAATGACAAAGCATTGTATGCCCTGAGAAAACAACTTTTTTGTCTTGCTCAACAGAAGCATGAAACAGGTGTTAAGCAACTCAGAATCATGTGGGAAGTTGATTTAAGGTGTTTGCATTAGGTTTGCACACAGTAGTTTGGTGTAAAATTGAAATGTATACTCTTGGAAATGTCAAAGCATTGCATGCCCTGAGAAAATAACTTTTTTGTCTTGCTCAGCACAGGCATGAAACCAGTTTTAAACAACTCAGAATCATGTGGAAAGTTAACTTAAACTGTTAACATTAGGTTTGCACACAGTAGTTTGGTGTAAAATTGAAGTGTATACTATTGGTAATGTCAAAGCATGCATGTCCTGAGAAAATAACTTTTTTGTCTTGCTCAGCAGAGGCATGAAACCAGTTTTAAACAACTCAGAATCATCTGGAAAGTTAACCTAAACTGTTAACATTAGGTTTGCACCCAGTAGTTTGGTGTAAAATTGAAATGTATACTCTTGGTAATGTCAAAGCGTTGTATGCCCTGAGAAAACAACTTTTTTGTCTTGCTCTGCAGAAGCATGAAACCAGTTTTAAACATCTCATAATCATGTGGAAAGAAACTTAAACTGTTAACATTAGGTTTGCACACAGTAGTTTGGTGTAAAATTGAAATGTATACTCTTGGTAATGTCAAAGCATTGCATGCCCTGAGAAAATAACTTTTTTGTCTTGCTCAGCACAGGCATGAAACCAGTTTTAAACAACTCAGAATCATGTGGAAAGTTAACTTAAACTGTTAACATTAGGTTTGCACACAGTAGTTTGGTGTAAAATTGAAGTGTATACTATTGGTAATGACAAAGCATGCATGTCCTGAGAAAACAACTTTTTTGCCTTGCTCAACAGAGGCATGAAATCAGTTTTTAAGAACTCAGAATCATGTGGAAAGTTAACTTAAGGTGTTTCCATTAGGTTTACACACAGTAGTTTGGTGTAAAATTGAAATGTATACTATTGGTAATGTCAAAGCATTGTATGCCCTGAGAAAACAACTTTGTTTCTTGCTCAACAGAAGCATGAAACAGGTTTTAAAAACTCGTAATCATGTGAGAAGTTGATTTAAGGTGTTTGCATTAGGTTTGCACACAGTAGTTTGGTGTAAAATTGAAATATATACTCTTGGTAATGTCAAAGCATTGCATGCCCTGAGAAAATAACTTTTTTGTCTTGCTCAGCACAGGCATGAAAGCAGTTTTAAACAACTCAGAATCATGTGGAAAGTTAACTTAAACTGTTAACATTAGGTTTGCACCCAGTAGTTTGGTGTAAAATTGAAATGTATACTATTGGTAATGTCAAAGCGTTGTATGCCCTGAGAAAACAACTTTTTTGTCTTGCTCTGCAGAAGCATGAAACCAGTTTTAAACATCTCATAATCATGTGGAAAGTTAACTTAAACTGTTAACATTAGGTTTGCACACAGTAGTTTGGTGTAAAATTGAAATGTATACTATTGGTATTGACAAAGCATTGTATGCCCTGAGAAAATAACTTTTTTGTCTTGCTCAGCACAGGCATGAAACCAGTTTTAAACAACTCAGAATCATGTGGAAAGTTAACTTAAACTGTTAACATTAGGTTTGCACACAGTAGTTTGGTGTAAAATTGAAGTCTATACTATTGGTAATGTCAAAGCATGCATGTCCTGAGAAAACAACTTTTTTGTCTTGCTCAACAGAGGCATGAAATCAGTTTTTAAGAACTCAGAATCATGTGGAAAGTTAACTTAAGGTGTTTCCATTAGGTTTCCACACAGTAGTTTGGTGTAAAATTGAAATGTATACTATTGGTAATGTCAAAGCATTGTATGCCCTGAGAAAATAACTTTTTTGTCTTGCTCAACAGAAGCATGAAACAGGTTTTAAACAACTCAGAATCATGTGGGAAGTTATCTTAAACTGTTAACATTAGGTTTGCACACAGTAGTTTGGTGTAAAATTGAAATGTATACTCTTGGTAATGTCAAAGCACTGCATGCCCTGAGAAAATAACTTTTTTGTCCAGCTCAGCACAGGCATGAAACCAGTTTTAAACAACTCAGAATCATGTGGAAAGTTGATTTAAGGTGTTTGCATTAGGTTTGCACACAGTAGTTTGGTGTAAAATTGAAATATATACTCTTGGTAATGTCAAAACATTGCATGCCCTGAGAAAATAACTTTTTTGTCTTGCTCAGCACAGGCATGAAACCAGTTTTAAACAACGCAGAATCATGTGGAAAGTTAACTTAAACTGTTAACATTAGGTTTGCACACAGTAGTTTGGTGTAAAATTGAAGTGTATACTATTGGTAATGACAAAGCATGCATGTCCTGAGAAAACAACTTTTTTGTCTTGCTCAACAGAGGCATGAAATCAGTTTTTGAGAACTCAGAATCATGTGGAAGGTTGATTTAAGGTGTTTGAATTAGGTTTGCACACAGTAGTTTGGTGTAAAATTGAGATGTATACTCTTGGTAATGTCAAAGCATTGCGTGCCCTGAGAAAATAACTTTTTTGTCTAGCTCAGCACAGGCATGAAACCAGTTTTAAACAACTCAGAATCATGTGGAAAGTTGATTTAAGGTGTCTCCAGTAGGTTTCCACACAGCAGTTTGGTGTAAGATTGAAATGTATACGCTTGGTAATGTCAAAGCGTTGTGTGCCCTGAGAAAACAACTTTTTTGTCTTGCTCTGCAGAAGCATGAAACCAGTTTTAAACATCTCATAATCATGTGGAAAGTTAACTTAAACTGTTAACATTAGGTTTGCACACAGTAGTTTGGTGTAAAATTGAGGTGTATACTATTGGTAATGTCAAAGCATGCATGTCCTGAGAAAACAACTTTTTTGTCTTGCTCAACAGAGGCATGAAACCAGTTTTAAACAACTCAGAATCATCTGGAAAGTTAACTTAAACTGTTAACATTAGGTTTGCACCCAGTAGTTTGGTGTAAAATTGAAATTTATACTCTTGGTAATGTCAAAGCGTTGTATGCCCTGAGAAAACAACTTTTTTGTCTTGCTCTGCAGAAGCATGAAACCAGTTTTAAACATTTCATAATCATGTGGAAAGAAACTTAAACTGTTAACATTAGGTTTGCACACAGTAGTTTGGTGTAAAATTGAAATGTATACACTTGGAAATGTCAAAGCATTGCATGCCCTGAGAAAATAACTTTTTTGTCTTGCTCAGCACAGGCATGAAACCAGTTTTAAACAACTCAGAATCATGTGGAAAGTTAACTTAAACTGTTAACATTAGGTTTGCACACAGTAGTTTGGTGTAAAATTGAAATGTATACTCTTGGTAATGTCAAAGCATTGCATGCCCTGAGAAAATAACTTTTTTGTCTTGCTCAGCACAGGCATGAAACCAGTTTTAAACAACTCAGAATCATGTGGAAAGTTAACTTAAACTGTTAACATTAGGTTTGCACACAGTAGTTTGGTGTAAAATTGAAGTGTATACTATTGGTAATGACAAAGCATGCATGTCCTGAGAAAACAACTTTTTTGTCTTGCTCAACAGAGGCATGAAATCAGTTTTTAAGAACTCAGAATCATGTGGAAAGTTAACTTAAGGTGTTTCCATTAGGTTTCCACACAGTAGTTTGGTGTAAATTTGAAATGTATACTATTGGTAATGTCAAAGCATTGTATGCCCTGAGAAAATAACTTTTTTGTCTTGCTCAGCACAGGCATGAAAGCAGTTTTAAACAACTCAGAATCATGTGGAAAGTTAACTTAAGCTGTTAACATTAGGTTTGCACCCAGTAGTTTGGTGTAAAATTGAAATGTATACTATTGGTAATGTCAAAGCGTTGTATGCCCTGAGAAAACAACTTTTTTGTCTTGCTCTGCAGAAGCATGAAACCCGTTTTAAACATCTCATAATCATGTGGAAAGTTAACTTAAACTGTTAACATTAGGTTTGCACCCTGTAGTTTGGTGTAAAATTGAAATGTATACTATTGGTAATGACAAAGCATTGTATGCCCTGAGAAAACAACTTTTTTGTCTTGCTCAACAGAAGCATGAAACAGGTGTTAAGCAACTCAGAATCATGTGGGAAGTTGATTTAAGGTGTTTGCATTAGGTTTGCACACAGTAGTTTGGTGTAAAATTGAAATGTATACTCTTGGAAATGTCAAAGCATTGCATGCCCTGAGAAAATAACTTTTTTGTCTTGCTCAGCACAGGCATGAAACCAGTTTTAAACAACTCAGAATCATGTGGAAAGTTAACTTAAACTGTTAGCATTAGGTTTGCACACAGTAGTTTGGTGTAAAATTGAAGTGTATACTATTGGTAATGTCAAAGCATGCATGTCCTGAGAAAATAACTTTTTTGTCTTGCTCAGCAGAGGCATGAAACCAGTTTTAAACAACTCAGAATCATCTGGAAAGTTAACCTAAACTGTTAACATTAGGTTTGCACCCAGTAGTTTGGTGTAAAATTGAAATGTATACTCTTGGTAATGTCAAAGCGTTGTATGCCCTGAGAAAACAACTTTTTTGTCTTGCTCTGCAGAAGCATGAAACCAGTTTTAAACATCTCATAATCATGTGGAAAGAAACTTAAACTGTTAACATCAGGTTTGCACACAGTAGTTTGGTGTAAAATTGAAATGTATACTCTTGGTAATGTCAAAGCATTGCATGCCCTGAGAAAATAACTTTTTTGTCTTGCTCAGCACAGGCATGAAACCAGTTTTAAACAACTCAGAATCATGTGGAAAGTTAACTTAAACTGTTAACATTAGGTTTGCACACAGTAGTTTGGTGTAAAATTGAAGTGTATACTATTGGTAATGTCAAAGCATTGCATGCCCTGAGAAAATAACTTTTTTGTCTTGCTCAGCACAGGCATGAAACCAGTTTTAAACAACTCAGAATCATGTGGAAAGTTAAGTTAAACTGTTAACATTAGGTTTGCACACAGTAGTTTGGTGTAAAATTGAAGTGTATACTATTGGTAATGACAAAGCATGCATGTCCTGAGAAAACAAATTTTTTGTCTTGCTCAACAGAGGCATGAAATCAGTTTTTAAGAACTCAGAATCATGTGGAAAGTTAACTTAAGGTGTTTCCATTAGGTTTCCACACAGTAGTTTGGTGTAAAATTGAAATGTATACTATTGGTAATGTCAAAGCGTTGTATGCCCTGAGAAAACAACTTTTTTGTCTTGCTCTGCAGAAGCATGAAACCCGTTTTAAACATCTCATAATCATGTGGAAAGTTAACTTAAACTGTTAACATTAGGTTTGCACCCTGTAGTTTGGTGTAAAATTGAAATGTATACTATTGGTAATGACAAAGCATTGTATGCCCTGAGAAAACAACTTTTTTGTCTTGCTCAACAGAAGCATGAAACAGGTGTTAAACAACTCAGAATCATGTGGGAAGTTGATTTAAGGTGTTTGCATTAGCTTTGCACACAGTAGTTTGGTGTAAAATTGAAATGTATACTCTCGGAAATGTCAAAGCATTGCATGCCCTGAGAAAATAACTTTTTTGTCTTGCTCAGCACAGGGTTGAAACCAGTTTTAAACAACTCAGAATCATGTGGAAAGTTGATTTAAGGTGTTTCCATTAGGTTTCCACACAGTAGTTTGGTGTAAGATTGAAATGTATAGGCTTGGTAATGTCAAAGCGTTGTATGCCCTGAGAAAACAACTTTTTTGTCTTGCTCTGCAGAAGCATGAAACCAGTTTTAAACATCTCATAATCATGTGGAAAGTTAACTTAAACTGTTAACATTAGGTTTGCACACAGTAGTTTGGTGTAAAATTGAAGTGTATACTATTGGTAATGTCAAAGCATGCATGTCCTGAGAAAATAACTTTTTTGTCTTGCTCAGCAGAGGCATGAAACCAGTTTTAAACAACTCAGAATCATGTGGAAAGTTAACTTAAACTGTTAACATTAGGTTTGCACCCAGTAGTTTGGTGTAAAATTGAAATGTATACTCTTGGTAATGTCAAAGCGTTGTATGCCCTGAGAAAACTATTTTTTTGTCTTGCTCTGCAGAAGCATGAAACCAGTTTTAAACTTCTCATAATCATGTGGAAAGAAACTTAAACTGTTAACATTAGGTTTGCACACAGTAGTTTGGTGTAAAATTGAAATCTATACTCTTGGTAATGTCAAAGCATTGCATGCCCTGAGAAAATAACTTTTTTGTCTTGCTCAGCACAGGCATGAAACCAGTTTTAAACAACTCAGAATCATGTGGGAAGTTATCTTAAACTGTTAACATTAGGTTTGCACACAGTAGTTTGGTGTAAAATTGAAATGTATACTCTTGGTAATGTCAAAGCACTGCATGCCCTGAGAAAATAACTTTTTTGTCCAGCTCAGCACAGGCATGAAACCAGTTTTAAACAACTCAGAATCATGTGGAAAGTTAACTTAAACTGTTAACATTAGGTTTGCACACAGTAGTTTGGTGTAAAATTGAAGTCTATACTATTGGTAATGACAAAGCATGCATGTCCTGAGAAAACAACTTTTTTGTCTTGCTCAACAGAGGCATGAAATCAGTTTTTAAGAACTCAGAATCATGTGGAAAGTTAACTTAAGGTGTTTCCATTAGGTTTCCACACAGTAGTTTGGTGTAAAATTGAAATGTATACTATTGGTAATGTCAAAGCATTGTATGCGCTGAGAAAACAACTTTGTTGTCTTGTTCAACAGAAGCATGAAACAGGTTTTAAACAACTCGTAATCATGTGAGAAGTTGATTTAAGGTGTTTGCATTAGGTTTACACACAGTAGTTTGGTGTAAAATTGAAATATATACTCTTGGTAATGTCAAAGCATTGCATGCCCTGAGAAAATAACTTTTTTGTCTTGCTCAGCACAGGCATGAAAGCAGTTTTAAACAACTCAGAATCATGTGGAAAGTTAACTTAAGCTGTTAACATTAGGTTTGCACCCAGTAGTTTGGTGTAAAATTGAAATGTATACTATTGGTAATGTCAAAGCGTTGTATGCCCTGAGAAAACAACTTTTTTGTCTTGCTCTGCAGAAGCATGAAACCCGTTTTAAACATCTCATAATCATGTGGAAAGTAAACTTAAACTGTTAACATTAGGTTTGCACCCTGTAGTTTGGTGTAAAATTGAAATGTATACTATTGGTAATGACAAAGCATTGTATGCCCTGAGAAAACAACTTTTTTGTCTTGCTCAACAGAAGCATGAAACAGGTGTTAAGCAACTCAGAATCATGTGGGAAGTTGATTTAAGGTGTTTGCATTAGGTTTGCACACAGTAGTTTGGTGTAAAATTGAAATGTATACTCTTGGAAATGTCAAAGCATTGCATGCCCTGAGAAAATAACTTTTTTGTCTTGCTCAGCACAGGCATGAAACCAGTTTTAAACAACTCAGAATCATGTGGAAAGTTAACTTAAACTGTTAACATTAGGTTTGCACACAGTAGTTTGGTGTAAAATTGAAGTGTATACTATTGGTAATGTCAAAGCATGCATGTCCTGAGAAAATAACTTTTTTGTCTTGCTCAGCAGAGGCATGAAACCAGTTTTAAACAACTCAGAATCATCTGGAAAGTTAACCTAAACTGTTAACATTAGGTTTGCACCCAGTAGTTTGGTGTAAAATTGAAATGTATACTCTTGGTAATGTCAAAGCGTTGTATGCCCTGAGAAAACAACTTTTTTGTCTTGCTCTGCAGAAGCATGAAACCAGTTTGAAACATCTCATAATCATGTGGAAAGAAACTTAAACTGTTAACATTAGGTTTGCACACAGTAGTTTGGTGTAAAATTGAAATGTATACTCTTGGTAATGTCAAAGCATTGCATGCCCTGAGAAAATAACTTTTTTGTCTTGCTCAGCACAGGCATGAAACCAGTTTTAAACAACTCAGAATCATGTGGAAAGTTAACTTAAACTGTTAACATTAGGTTTGCACACAGTAGTTTGGTGTAAAATTGAAGTGTATACTATTGGTAATGACAAAGCATGCATGTCCTGAGAAAACAACTTTTTTGCCTTGCTCAACAGAGGCATGAAATCAGTTTTTAAGAACTCAGAATCATGTGGAAAGTTAACTTAAGGTGTTTCCATTAGGTTTACACACAGTAGTTTGGTGTAAAATTGAAATGTATACTATTGGTAATGTCAAAGCATTGTATGCCCTGAGAAAACAACTTTGTTTCTTGCTCAACAGAAGCATGAAACAGGTTTTAAAAACTCGTAATCATGTGAGAAGTTGATTTAAGGTGTTTGCATTAGGTTTGCACACAGTAGTTTGGTGTAAAATTGAAATATATACTCTTGGTAATGTCAAAGCATTGCATGCCCTGAGAAAATAACTTTTTTGTCTTGCTCAGCACAGGCATGAAAGCAGTTTTAAACAACTCAGAATCATGTGGAAAGTTAACTTAAACTGTTAACATTAGGTTTGCACCCAGTAGTTTGGTGTAAAATTGAAATGTATACTATTGGTAATGTCAAAGCGTTGTGTGCCCTGAGAAAACAACTTTTTTGTCTTGCTCTGCAGAAGCATGAAACCAGTTTTAAACATCTCATAATCATGTGGAAAGTTAACTTAAACTGTTAACATTAGGTTTGCACACAGTAGTTTGGTGTAAAATTGAAATGTATACTATTGGTATTGACAAAGCATTGTATGCCCTGAGAAAATAACTTTTTTGTCTTGCTCAGCACAGGCATGAAACCAGTTTTAAACAACTCAGAATCATGTGGAAAGTTAACTTAAACTGTTAACATTAGGTTTGCACACAGTAGTTTGGTGTAAAATTGAAGTCTATACTATTGGTAATGTCAAAGCATGCATGTCCTGAGAAAACAACTTTTTTGTCTTGCTCAACAGAGGCATGAAATCAGTTTTTAAGAACTCAGAATCATGTGGAAAGTTAACTTAAGGTGTTTCCATTAGGTTTCCACACAGTAGTTTGGTGTAAAATTGAAATGTATACTATTGGTAATGTCAAAGCATTGTATGCCCTGAGAAAATAACTTTTTTGTCTTGCTCAACAGAAGCATGAAACAGGTTTTAAACAACTCAGAATCATGTGGGAAGTTATCTTAAACTGTTAACATTAGGTTTGCACACAGTAGTTTGGTGTAAAATTGAAATGTATACTCTTGGTAATGTCAAAGCACTGCATGCCCTGAGAAAATAACTTTTTTGTCCAGCTCAGCACAGGCATGAAACCAGTTTTAAACAACTCAGAATCATGTGGAAAGTTGATTTAAGGTGTTTGCATTAGGTTTGCACACAGTAGTTTGGTGTAAAATTGAAATATATACTCTTGGAAATGTCAAAACATTGCATGCCCTGAGAAAATAACTTTTTTGTCTTGCTCAGCACAGGCATGAAACCAGTTTTAAACAACTCAGAATCATGTGGAAAGTTAACTTAAACTGTTAACATTAGGTTTGCACCCAGTAGTTTGGTGTAAAATTGAAATGTATACTCTTGGTAATGTCAAAGCGTTGTATGCCCTGAGAAAACTATTTTTTTGTCTTGCTCTGCAGAAGCATGAAACCAGTTTTAAACTTCTCATAATCATGTGGAAAGAAACTTAAACTGTTAACATTAGGTTTGCACACAGTAGTTTGGTGTAAAATTGAAATCTATACTCTTGGTAATGTCAAAGCATTGCATGCCCTGAGAAAATAACTTTTTTGTCTTGCTCAGCACAGGCATGAAACCAGTTTTAAACAACTCAGAATCATGTGGGAAGTTATCTTAAACTGTTAACATTAGGTTTGCACACAGTAGTTTGGTGTAAAATTGAAATGTATACTCTTGGTAATGTCAAAGCACTGCATGCCCTGAGAAAATAACTTTTTTGTCCAGCTCAGCACAGGCATGAAACCAGTTTTAAACAACTCAGAATCATGTGGAAAGTTAACTTAAACTGTTAACATTAGGTTTGCACACAGTAGTTTGGTGTAAAATTGAAGTCTATACTATTGGTAATGACAAAGCATGCATGTCCTGAGAAAACAACTTTTTTGTCTTGCTCAACAGAGGCATGAAATCAGTTTTTAAGAACTCAGAATCATGTGGAAAGTTAACTTAAGGTGTTTCCATTAGGTTTCCACACAGTAGTTTGGTGTAAAATTGAAATGTATACTATTGGTAATGTCAAAGCATTGTATGCCCTGAGAAAACAACTTTGTTGTCTTGTTCAACAGAAGCATGAAACAGGTTTTAAACAACTCGTAATCATGTGAGAAGTTGATTTAAGGTGTTTGCATTAGGTTTACACACAGTAGTTTGGTGTAAAATTGAAATATATACTCTTGGTAATGTCAAAGCATTGCATGCCCTGAGAAAATAACTTTTTTGTCTTGCTCAGCACAGGCATGAAAGCAGTTTTAAACAACTCAGAATCATGTGGAAAGTTAACTTAAGCTGTTAACATTAGGTTTGCACCCAGTAGTTTGGTGTAAAATTGAAATGTATACTATTGGTAATGTCAAAGCGTTGTATGCCCTGAGAAAACAACTTTTTTGTCTTGCTCTGCAGAAGCATGAAACCCGTTTTAAACATCTCATAATCATGTGGAAAGTTAACTTAAACTGTTAACATTAGGTTTGCACCCTGTAGTTTGGTGTAAAATTGAAATGTATACTATTGGTAATGACAAAGCATTGTATGCCCTGAGAAAACAACTTTTTTGTCTTGCTCAACAGAAGCATGAAACAGGTGTTAAGCAACTCAGAATCATGTGGGAAGTTGATTTAAGGTGTTTGCATTAGGTTTGCACACAGTAGTTTGGTGTAAAATTGAAATGTATACTCTTGGAAATGTCAAAGCATTGCATGCCCTGAGAAAATAACTTTTTTGTCTTGCTCAGCACAGGCATGAAACCAGTTTTAAACAACTCAGAATCATGTGGAAAGTTAACTTAAACTGTTAACATTAGGTTTGCACACAGTAGTTTGGTGTAAAATTGAAGTGTATACTATTGGTAATGTCAAAGCATGCATGTCCTGAGAAAATAACTTTTTTGTCTTGCTCAGCAGAGGCATGAAACCAGTTTTAAACAACTCAGAATCATCTGGAAAGTTAACCTAAACTGTTAACATTAGGTTTGCACCCAGTAGTTTGGTGTAAAATTGAAATGTATACTCTTGGTAATGTCAAAGCGTTGTATGCCCTGAGAAAACAACTTTTTTGTCTTGCTCTGCAGAAGCATGAAACCAGTTTGAAACATCTCATAATCATGTGGAAAGAAACTTAAACTGTTAACATTAGGTTTGCACACGGTAGTTTGGTGTAAAATTGAAATGTATACTCTTGGTAATGTCAAAGCATTGCATGCCCTGAGAAAATAACTTTTTTGTCTTGCTCAGCACAGGCATGAAACCAGTTTTAAACAACTCAGAATCATGTGGAAAGTTAACTTAAACTGTTAACATTAGGTTTGCACACAGTAGTTTGGTGTAAAATTGAAGTGTATACTATTGGTAATGACAAAGCATGCATGTCCTGAGAAAACAACTTTTTTGCCTTGCTCAACAGAGGCATGAAATCAGTTTTTAAGAACTCAGAATCATGTGGAAAGTTAACTTAAGGTGTTTCCATTAGGTTTACACACAGTAGTTTGGTGTAAAATTGAAATGTATACTATTGGTAATGTCAAAGCATTGTATGCCCTGAGAAAACAACTTTGTTTCTTGCTCAACAGAAGCATGAAACAGGTTTTAAAAACTCGTAATCATGTGAGAAGTTGATTTAAGGTGTTTGCATTAGGTTTGCACACAGTAGTTTGGTGTAAAATTGAAATATATACTCTTGGTAATGTCAAAGCATTGCATGCCCTGAGAAAATAACTTTTTTGTCTTGCTCAGCACAGGCATGAAAGCAGTTTTAAACAACTCAGAATCATGTGGAAAGTTAACTTAAACTGTTAACATTAGGTTTGCACCCAGTAGTTTGGTGTAAAATTGAAATGTATACTATTGGTAATGTCAAAGCGTTGTGTGCCCTGAGAAAACAACTTTTTTGTCTTGCTCTGCAGAAGCATGAAACCAGTTTTAAACATCTCATAATCATGTGGAAAGTTAACTTAAACTGTTAACATTAGGTTTGCACACAGTAGTTTGGTGTAAAATTGAAATGTATACTATTGGTATTGACAAAGCATTGTATGCCCTGAGAAAATAACTTTTTTGTCTTGCTCAGCACAGGCATGAAACCAGTTTTAAACAACTCAGAATCATGTGGAAAGTTAACTTAAACTGTTAACATTAGGTTTGCACACAGTAGTTTGGTGTAAAATTGAAGTCTATACTATTGGTAATGTCAAAGCATGCATGTCCTGAGAAAACAACTTTTTTGTCTTGCTCAACAGAGGCATGAAATCAGTTTTTAAGAACTCAGAATCATGTGGAAAGTTAACTTAAGGTGTTTCCATTAGGTTTCCACACAGTAGTTTGGTGTAAAATTGAAATGTATACTATTGGTAATGTCAAAGCATTGTATGCCCTGAGAAAATAACTTTTTTGTCTTGCTCAACAGAAGCATGAAACAGGTTTTAAACAACTCAGAATCATGTGGGAAGTTATCTTAAACTGTTAACATTAGGTTTGCACACAGTAGTTTGGTGTAAAATTGAAATGTATACTCTTGGTAATGTCAAAGCACTGCATGCCCTGAGAAAATAACTTTTTTGTCCAGCTCAGCACAGGCATGAAACCAGTTTTAAACAACTCAGAATCATGTGGAAAGTTGATTTAAGGTGTTTGCATTAGGTTTGCACACAGTAGTTTGGTGTAAAATTGAAATATATACTCTTGGTAATGTCAAAACATTGCATGCCCTGAGAAAACAACTTTGTTTCTTGCTCAGCAGAAGCATGAAACAGGTTTTAAAAACTCGTAATCATGTGAGAAGTTGATTTAAGGTGTTTGCATTAGGTTTGCACACAGTAGTTTGGTGTAAAATTGAAATATATACTCTTGGTAATGTCAAAGCATTGCATGCCCTGAGAAAATAACTTTTTTGTCTTGCTCAGCACAGGCATGAAAGCAGTTTTAAACAACTCAGAATCATGTGGAAAGTTAACTTAAACTGTTAACATTAGGTTTGCACCCAGTAGTTTGGTGTAAAATTGAAATGTATACTATTGGTAATGTCAAAGCGTTGTGTGCCCTGAGAAAACAACTTTTTTGTCTTGCTCTGCAGAAGCATGAAACCAGTTTTAAACATCTCATAATCATGTGGAAAGTTAACTTAAACTGTTAACATTAGGTTTGCACACAGTAGTTTGGTGTAAAATTGAAATGTATACTATTGGTATTGACAAAGCATTGTATGCCCTGAGAAAATAACTTTTTTGTCTTGCTCAGCACAGGCATGAAACCAGTTTTAAACAACTCAGAATCATGTGGAAAGTTAACTTAAACTGTTAACATTAGGTTTGCACACAGTAGTTTGGTGTAAAATTGAAGTCTATACTATTGGTAATGTCAAAGCATGCATGTCCTGAGAAAACAACTTTTTTGTCTTGCTCAACAGAGGCATGAAATCAGTTTTTAAGAACTCAGAATCATGTGGAAAGTTAACTTAAGGTGTTTCCATTAGGTTTCCACACAGTAGTTTGGTGTAAAATTGAAATGTATACTATTGGTAATGTCAAAGCATTGTATGCCCTGAGAAAATAACTTTTTTGTCTTGCTCAACAGAAGCATGAAACAGGTTTTAAACAACTCAGAATCATGTGGGAAGTTATCTTAAACTGTTAACATTAGGTTTGCACACAGTAGTTTGGTGTAAAATTGAAATGTATACTCTTGGTAATGTCAAAGCACTGCATGCCCTGAGAAAATAACTTTTTTGTCCAGCTCAGCACAGGCATGAAACCAGTTTTAAACAACTCAGAATCATGTGGAAAGTTGATTTAAGGTGTTTGCATTAGGTTTGCACACAGTAGTTTGGTGTAAAATTGAAATATATACTCTTGGTAATGTCAAAACATTGCATGCCCTGAGAAAATAACTTTTTTGTCTTGCTCAGCACAGGCATGAAACCAGTTTTAAACAACGCAGAATCATGTGGAAAGTTAACTTAAACTGTTAACATTAGGTTTGCACACAGTAGTTTGGTGTAAAATTGAAGTGTATACTATTGGTAATGACAAAGCATGCATGTCCTGAGAAAACAACTTTTTTGTCTTGCTCAACAGAGGCATGAAATCAGTTTTTGAGAACTCAGAATCATGTGGAAGGTTGATTTAAGGTGTTTGAATTAGGTTTGCACACAGTAGTTTGGTGTAAAATTGAGATGTATACTATTGGTAATGTCAAAGCATTGTATGCCCTGAGAAAACAACTTTGTTGTCTTGTTCAACAGAAGCATGAAACAGGTTTTAAACAACTCGTAATCATGTGAGAAGTTGATTTAAGGTGTTTGCATTAGGTTTACACACAGTAGTTTGGTGTAAAATTGAAATATATACTCTTGGTAATGTCAAAGCATTGCATGCCCTGAGAAAACAACTTTTTTGTCTTGCTCAGCACAGGCATGAAAGCAGTTTTAAACAACTCAGAATCATGTGGAAAGTTAACTTAAGCTGTTAACATTAGGTTTGCACCCAGTAGTTTGGTGTAAAATTGAAATGTATACTATTGGTAATGTCAAGGCGTTGTATGCCCTGAGAAAACAACTTTTTTGTCTTGCTCTGCAGAAGCATGAAACCCGTTTTAAACATCTCATAATCATGTGGAAAGTTAACTTAAACTGTTAACATTAGGTTTGCACCCTGTAGTTTGGTGTAAAATTGAAATGTATACTATTGGTAATGACAAAGCATTGTATGCCCTGAGAAAACAACTTTTTTGTCTTGCTCAACAGAAGCATGAAACAGGTGTTAAGCAACTCAGAATCATGTGGGAAGTTGATTTAAGGTGTTTGCATTAGGTTTGCACACAGTAGTTTGGTGTAAAATTGAAATGTATACTCTTGGAAATGTCAAAGCATTGCATGCCCTGAGAAAATAACTTTTTTGTCTTGCTCAGCACAGGCATGAAACCAGTTTTAAACAACTCAGAATCATGTGGAAAGTTAACTTAAACTGTTAACATTAGGTTTGCACACAGTAGTTTGGTGTAAAATTGAAGTGTATACTATTGGTAATGTCAAAGCATGCATGTCCTGAGAAAATAACTTTTTTGTCTTGCTCAGCAGAGGCATGAAACCAGTTTTAAACAACTCAGAATCATCTGGAAAGTTAACCTAAACTGTTAACATTAGGTTTGCACCCAGTAGTTTGGTGTAAAATTGAAATGTATACTCTTGGTAATGTCAAAGCGTTGTATGCCCTGAGAAAACAACTTTTTTGTCTTGCTCTGCAGAAGCATGAAACCAGTTTTAAACATCTCATAATCATGTGGAAAGAAACTTAAACTGTTAACATTAGGTTTGCACACAGTAGTTTGGTGTAAAATTGAAATGTATACTCTTGGTAATGTCAAAGCATTGCATGCCCAGAGAAAATAACTTTTTTGTCTTGCTCAGCACAGGCATGAAACCAGTTTTAAACAACTCAGAATCATGTGGAAAGTTAACTTAAACTGTTAACATTAGGTTTGCACACAGTAGTTTGGTGTAAAATTGAAGTGTATACTATTGGTAATGACAAAGCATGCATGTCCTGAGAAAACAACTTTTTTGCCTTGCTCAACACAGGCATGAAATCAGTTTTTAAGAACTCAGAATCATGTGGAAAGTTAACTTAAGGTGTTTCCATTAGGTTTACACACAGTAGTTTGGTGTAAAATTGAAATGTATACTATTGGTAATGTCAAAGCATTGTATGCCCTGAGAAAACAACTTTGTTTCTTGCTCAACAGAAGCATGAAACAGGTTTTAAAAACTCGTAATCATGTGAGAAGTTGATTTAAGGTGTTTGCATTAGGTTTGCACACAGTAGTTTGGTGTAAAATTGAAATATATACTCTTGGTAATGTCAAAGCATTGCATGCCCTGAGAAAATAACTTTTTTGTCTTGCTCAGCACAGGCATGAAAGCAGTTTTAAACAACTCAGAATCATGTGGAAAGTTAACTTAAACTGTTAACATTAGGTTTGCACCCAGTAGTTTGGTGTAAAATTGAAATGTATACTATTGGTAATGTCAAAGCGTTGTATGCCCTGAGAAAACAACTTTTTTGTCTTGCTCTGCAGAAGCATGAAACCAGTTTTAAACATCTCATAATCATGTGGAAAGTTAACTTAAACTGTTAACATTAGGTTTGCACCCAGCAGTTTGGTGTAAAATTGAAATTTATACTCTTGGTAATGTCAAAGCGTTGTATGCCCTGAGAAAACAACTTTTTTGTCTTGCTCTGCAGAAGCATGAAACCAGTTTTAAACATCTCATAATCATGTGGAAAGAAACTTAAACTGTTAACATTAGGTTTGCACACAGTAGTTTGGTGTAAAATTGAAATGTATACACTTGGAAATGTCAAAGCATTGCATGCCCTGAGAAAATAACTTTTTTGTCTTGCTCAGCACAGGCATGAAACCAGTTTTAAACAACTCAGAATCATGTGGAAAGTTAACTTAAACTGTTAACATTAGGTTTGCACACAGTAGTTTGGTGTAAAATTGAAATGTATACTCTTGGTAATGTCAAAGCATTGCATGCCCTGAGAAAATAACTTTTTTGTCTTGCTCAGCACAGGCATGAAACCAGTTTTAAACAACTCAGAATCATGTGGAAAGTTAACTTAAACTGTTAACATTAGGTTTGCACACAGTAGTTTGGTGTAAAATTGAAGTGTATACTATTGGTAATGACAAAGCATGCATGTCCTGAGAAAACAACTTTTTTGCCTTGCTCAACAGAGGCATGAAATCAGTTTTTAAGAACTCAGAATCATGTGGAAAGTTAACTTAAGGTGTTTCCATTAGGTTTCCACACAGTAGTTTGGTGTAAAATTGAAATGTATACTATTGGTAATGTCAAAGCGTTGTATGCCCTGAGAAAACAACTTTTTTGTCTTGCTCTGCAGAAGCATGAAACCCGTTTTAAACATCTCATAATCATGTGGAAAGTTAACTTAAACTGTTAACATTAGGTTTGCACCCTGTAGTTTGGTGTAAAATTGAAATGTATACTATTGGTAATGACAAAGCATTGTATGCCCTGAGAAAACAACTTTTTTGTCTTGCTCAACAGAAGCATGAAACAGGTGTTAAACAACTCAGAATCATGTGGGAAGTTGATTTAAGGTGTTTGCATTAGCTTTGCACACAGTAGTTTGGTGTAAAATTGAAATGTATACTCTCGGAAATGTCAAAGCATTGCATGCCCTGAGAAAATAACTTTTTTGTCTTGCTCAGCACAGGGTTGAAACCAGTTTTAAACAACTCAGAATCATGTGGAAAGTTGATTTAAGGTGTTTCCATTAGGTTTCCACACAGTAGTTTGGTGTAAGATTGAAATGTATAGGCTTGGTAATGTCAAAGCGTTGTATGCCCTGAGAAAACAACTTTTTTGTCTTGCTCTGCAGAAGCATGAAACCAGTTTTAAACATCTCATAATCATGTGGAAAGTTAACTTAAACTGTTAACATTAGGTTTGCACACAGTTGTTTGGTGTAAAATTGAAGTGTATACTATTGGTAATGTCAAAGCATGCATGTCCTGAGAAAATAACTTTTTTGTCTTGCTCAGCAGAGGCATGAAACCAGTTTTAAACAACTCAGAATCATGTGGAAAGTTAACTTAAACTGTTAACATTAGGTTTGCACCCAGTAGTTTGGTGTAAAATTGAAATGTATACTCTTGGTAATGTCAAAGCGTTGTATGCCCTGAGAAAACTATTTTTTTGTCTTGCTCTGCAGAAGCATGAAACCAGTCTTAAACATCTCATAATCATGTGGAAAGAAACTTAAACTGTTAACATTAGGTTTGCACACAGTAGTTTGGTGTAAAATTGAAATCTATACTCTTGGTAATGTCAAAGCATTGCATGCCCTGAGAAAATAACTTTTTTGTCTTGCTCAGCACAGGCATGAAACCAGTTTTAAACAACTCAGAATCATGTGGGAAGTTATCTTAAACTGTTAACATTAGGTTTGCACACAGTAGTTTGGTGTAAAATTGAAATGTATACTCTTGGTAATGTCAAAGCACTGCATGCCCTGAGAAAATAACTTTTTTGTCCAGCTCAGCACAGGCATGAAACCAGTTTTAAACAACTCAGAATCATGTGGAAAGTTAACTTAAACTGTTAACATTAGGTTTGCACACAGTAGTTTGGTGTAAAATTGAAGTGTATACTATTGGTAATGACAAAGCATGCATGTCCTGAGAAAACAACTTTTTTGTCTTGCTCAACAGAGGCATGAAATCAGTTTTTAAGAACTCAGAATCATGTGGAAAGTTAACTTAAGGTGTTTCCATTAGGTTTCCACACAGTAGTTTGGTGTAAAATTGAAATGTATACTATTGGTAATGTCAAAGCATTGTATGCCCTGAGAAAACAACTCTGTTGTCTTGTTCAACAGAAGCATGAAACAGGTTTTAAACAACTCGTAATCATGTGAGAAGTTGATTTAAGGTGTTTGCATTAGGTTTACACACAGTAGTTTGGTGTAAAATTGAAATATATACTCTTGGTAATGTCAAAGCATTGCATGCCCTGAGAAAATAACTTTTTTGTCTTGCTCAGCACAGGCATGAAAGCAGTTTTAAACAACTCAGAATCATGTGGAAAGTTAACTTAAGCTGTTAACATTAGGTTTGCACCCAGTAGTTTGGTGTAAAATTGAAATGTATACTATTGGTAATGTCAAAGCGTTGTATGCCCTGAGAAAACAACTTTTTTGTCTTGCTCTGCAGAAGCATGAAACCCGTTTTAAACATCTCATAATCATGTGGAAAGTTAACTTAAACTGTTAACATTAGGTTTGCACCCTGTAGTTTGGTGTAAAATTGAAATGTATACTATTGGTAATGACAAAGCATTGTATGCCCTGAGAAAACAACTTTTTTGTCTTGCTCAACAGAAGCATGAAACAGGTGTTAAGCAACTCAGAATCATGTGGGAAGTTGATTTAAGGTGTTTGCATTAGGTTTGCACACAGTAGTTTGGTGTAAAATTGAAATGTATACTCTTGGAAATGTCAAAGCATTGCATGCCCTGAGAAAATAACTTTTTTGTCTTGCTCAGCACAGGCATGAAACCAGTTTTAAACAACTCAGAATCATGTGGAAAGTTAACTTAAACTGTTAACATTAGGTTTGCACACAGTAGTTTGGTGTAAAATTGAAGTGTATACTATTGGTAATGTCAAAGCATGCATGTCCTGAGAAAATAACTTTTTTGTCTTGCTCAGCAGAGGCATGAAACCAGTTTTAAACAACTCAGAATCATCTGGAAAGTTAACCTAAACTGTTAACATTAGGTTTGCACCCAGTAGTTTGGTGTAAAATTGAAATGTATACTCTTGGTAATGTCAAAGCGTTGTATGCCCTGAGAAAACAACTTTTTTGTCTTGCTCTGCAGAAGCATGAAACCAGTTTTAAACATCTCATAATCATGTGGAAAGAAACTTAAACTGTTAACATTAGGTTTGCACACAGTAGTTTGGTGTAAAATTGAAATGTATACTCTTGGTAATGTCAAAGCATTGCATGCCCTGAGAAAATAACTTTTTTGTCTTGCTCAGCACAGGCATGAAACCAGTTTTAAACAACTCAGAATCATGTGGAAAGTTAACTTAAACTGTTAACATTAGGTTTGCACACAGTAGTTTGGTGTAAAATTGAAGTGTATACTATTGGTAATGACAAAGCATGCATGTCCTGAGAAAACAACTTTTTTGCCTTGCTCAACAGAGGCATGAAATCAGTTTTTAAGAACTCAGAATCATGTGGAAAGTTAACTTAAGGTGTTTCCATTAGGTTTACACACAGTAGTTTGGTGTAAAATTGAAATGTATACTATTGGTAATGTCAAAGCATTGTATGCCCTGAGAAAACAACTTTGTTTCTTGCTCAACAGAAGCATGAAACAGGTTTTAAAAACTCGTAATCATGTGAGAAGTTGATTTAAGGTGCTTGCATTAGGTTTGCACACAGTAGTTTGGTGTAAAATTGAAATATATACTCTTGGTAATGTCAAAGCATTGCATGCCCTGAGAAAATAACTTTTTTGTCTTGCTCAGCACAGGCATGAAAGCAGTTTTAAACAACTCAGAATCATGTGGAAAGTTAACTTAAACTGTTAACATTAGGTTTGCACCCAGTAGTTTGGTGTAAAATTGAAATGTATACTATTGGTAATGTCAAAGCGTTGTATGCCCTGAGAAAACAACTTTTTTGTCTTGCTCTGCAGAAGCATGAAACCAGTTTTAAACATCTCATAATCATGTGGAAAGTTAACTTAAACTGTTAACATTAGGTTTGCACACAGTAGTTTGGTGTAAAATTGAAATGTATACTATTGGTATTGACAAAGCATTGTATGCCCTGAGAAAATAACTTTTTTGTCTTGCTCAGCACAGGCATGAAACCAGTTTTAAACAACTCAGAATCATGTGGAAAGTTAACTTAAACTGTTAACATTAGGTTTGCACACAGTAGTTTGGTGTAAAATTGAAGTCTATACTATTGGTAATGTCAAAGCATGCATGTCCTGAGAAAACAACTTTTTTGTCTTGCTCAACAGAGGCATGAAATCAGTTTTTAAGAACTCAGAATCATGTGGAAAGTTAACTTAAGGTGTTTCCATTAGGTTTCCACACAGTAGTTTGGTGTAAAATTGAAATGTATACTATTGGTAATGTCAAAGCATTGTATGCCCTGAGAAAATAACTTTTTTGTCTTGCTCAACAGAAGCATGAAACAGGTTTTAAACAACTCAGAATCATGTGGGAAGTTATCTTAAACTGTTAACATTAGGTTTGCACACAGTAGTTTGGTGTAAAATTGAAATGTATACTCTTGGTAATGTCAAAGCACTGCATGCCCTGAGAAAATAACTTTTTTGTCCAGCTCAGCACAGGCATGAAACCAGTTTTAAACAACTCAGAATCATGTGGAAAGTTGATTTAAGGTGTTTGCATTAGGTTTGCACACAGTAGTTTGGTGTAAAATTGAAATATATACTCTTGGTAATGTCAAAACATTGCATGCCCTGAGAAAATAACTTTTTTGTCTTGCTCAGCACAGGCATGAAACCAGTTTTAAACAACGCAGAATCATGTGGAAAGTTAACTTAAACTGTTAACATTAGGTTTGCACACAGTAGTTTGGTGTAAAATTGAAGTGTATACTATTGGTAATGACAAAGCATGCATGTCCTGAGAAAACAACTTTTTTGTCTTGCTCAACAGAGGCATGAAATCAGTTTTTGAGAACTCAGAATCATGTGGAAGGTTGATTTAAGGTGTTTGAATTAGGTTTGCACACAGTAGTTTGGTGTAAAATTGAGATGTTTACTCTTGGTAATGTCAAAGCATTGCGTGCCCTGAGAAAATAACTTTTTTGTCTAGCTCAGCACAGGCATGAAACCAGTTTTAAACAACTCAGAATCATGTGGAAAGTTGATTTAAGGTGTCTCCAGTAGGTTTCCACACAGCAGTTTGGTGTAAGATTGAAATGTATACGCTTGGTAATGTCAAAGCGTTGTGTGCCCTGAGAAAACAACTTTTTTGTCTTGCTCTGCAGAAGCATGAAACCAGTTTTAAACATCTCATAATCATCTGGAAAGTTAACTTAAACTGTTAACATTAGGTTTGCACACAGTAGTTTGGTGTAAAATTGAGGTGTATACTATTGGTAATGTCAAAGCATGCATGTCCTGAGAAAACAACTTTTTTGTCTTGCTCAACAGAGGCATGAAACCAGTTTTAAACAACTCAGAATCATCTGGAAAGTTAACTTAAACTGTTAACATTAGGTTTGCACCCAGCAGTTTGGTGTAAAATTGAAATTTATACTCTTGGTAATGTCAAAGCGTTGTATGCCCTGAGAAAACAACTTTTTTGTCTTGCTCTGCAGAAGCATGAAACCAGTTTTAAACATCTCATAATCATGTGGAAAGAAACTTAAACTGTTAACATTAGGTTTGCACACAGTAGTTTGGTGTAAAATTGAAATGTATACACTTGGAAATGTCAAAGCATTGCATGCCCTGAGAAAATAACTTTTTTGTCTTGCTCAGCACAGGCATGAAACCAGTTTTAAACAACTCAGAATCATGTGGAAAGTTAACTTAAACTGTTAACATTAGGTTTGCACACAGTAGTTTGGTGTAAAATTGAAATGTATACTCTTGGTAATGTCAAAGCATTGCATGCCCTGAGAAAATAACTTTTTTGTCTTGCTCAGCACAGGCATGAAACCAGTTTTAAACAACTCAGAATCATGTGGAAAGTTAACTTAAACTGTTAACATTAGGTTTGCACACAGTAGTTTGGTGTAAAATTGAAGTGTATACTATTGGTAATGACAAAGCATGCATGTCCTGAGAAAACAACTTTTTTGCCTTGCTCAACAGAGGCATGAAATCAGTTTTTAAGAACTCAGAATCATGTGGAAAGTTAACTTAAGGTGTTTCCATTAGGTTTCCACACAGTAGTTTGGTGTAAAATTGAAATGTATACTATTGGTAATGTCAAAGCGTTGTATGCCCTGAGAAAACAACTTTTTTGTCTTGCTCTGCAGAAGCATGAAACCCGTTTTAAACATCTCATAATCATGTGGAAAGTTAACTTAAACTGTTAACATTAGGTTTGCACCCTGTAGTTTGGTGTAAAATTGAAATGTATACTATTGGTAATGACAAAGCATTGTATGCCCTGAGAAAACAACTTTTTTGTCTTGCTCAACAGAAGCATGAAACAGGTGTTAAACAACTCAGAATCATGTGGGAAGTTGATTTAAGGTGTTTGCATTAGCTTTGCACACAGTAGTTTGGTGTAAAATTGAAATGTATACTCTCGGAAATGTCAAAGCATTGCATGCCCTGAGAAAATAACTTTTTTGTCTTGCTCAGCACAGGGTTGAAACCAGTTTTAAACAACTCAGAATCATGTGGAAAGTTGATTTAAGGTGTTTCCATTAGGTTTCCACACAGTAGTTTGGTGTAAGATTGAAATGTATAGGCTTGGTAATGTCAAAGCGTTGTATGCCCTGAGAAAACTATTTTTTTGTCTTGCTCTGCAGAAGCATGAAACCAGTTTTAAACATCTCATAATCATGTGGAAAGAAACTTAAACTGTTAACATTAGGTTTGCACACAGTAGTTTGGTGTAAAATTGAAATCTATACTCTTGGTAATGTCAAAGCATTGCATGCCCTGAGAAAATAACTTTTTTGTCTTGCTCAGCACAGGCATGAAACCAGTTTTAAACAACTCAGAATCATGTGGGAAGTTATCTTAAACTGTTAACATTAGGTTTGCACACAGTAGTTTGGTGTAAAATTGAAATGTATACTCTTGGTAATGTCAAAGCACTGCATGCCCTGAGAAAATAACTTTTTTGTCCAGCTCAGCACAGGCATGAAACCAGTTTTAAACAACTCAGAATCATGTGGAAAGTTAACTTAAACTGTTAACATTAGGTTTGCACACAGTAGTTTGGTGTAAAATTGAAGTCTATACTATTGGTAATGACAAAGCATGCATGTCCTGAGAAAACAACTTTTTTGTCTTGCTCAACAGAGGCATGAAATCAGTTTTTAAGAACTCAGAATCATGTGGAAAGTTAACTTAAGGTGTTTCCATTTGGTTTCCACACAGTAGTTTGGTGTAAAATTGAAATGTATACTATTGGTAATGTCAAAGCATTGTATGCCCTGAGAAAACAACTTTGTTGTCTTGTTCAACAGAAGCATGAAACAGGTTTTAAACAACTCGTAATCATGTGAGAAGTTGATTTAAGGTGTTTGCATTAGGTTTACACACAGTAGTTTGGTGTAAAATTGAAATATATACTCTTGGTAATGTCAAAGCATTGCATGCCCTGAGAAAATAACTTTTTTGTCTTGCTCAGCACAGGCATGAAAGCAGTTTTAAACAACTCAGAATCATGTGGAAAGTTAACTTAAGCTGTTAACATTAGGTTTGCACCCAGTAGTTTGGTGTAAAATTGAAATGTATACTATTGGTAATGTCAAAGCGTTGTATGCCCTGAGAAAACAACTTTTTTGTCTTGCTCTGCAGAAGCATGAAACCCGTTTTAAACATCTCATAATCATGTGGAAAGTTAACTTAAACTGTTAACATTAGGTTTGCACCCTGTAGTTTGGTGTAAAATTGAAATGTATACTATTGGTAATGACAAAGCATTGTATGCCCTGAGAAAACAACTTTTTTGTCTTGCTCAACAGAAGCATGAAACAGGTGTTAAGCAACTCAGAATCATGTGGGAAGTTGATTTAAGGTGTTTGCATTAGGTTTGCACACAGTAGTTTGGTGTAAAATTGAAATGTATACTCTTGGAAATGTCAAAGCATTGCATGCCCTGAGAAAATAACTTTTTTGTCTTGCTCAGCACAGGCATGAAACCAGTTTTAAACAACTCAGAATCATGTGGAAAGTTAACTTAAACTGTTAACATTAGGTTTGCACACAGTAGTTTGGTGTAAAATTGAAGTGTATACTATTGGTAATGTCAAAGCATGCATGTCCTGAGAAAATAACTTTTTTGTCTTGCTCAGCAGAGGCATGAAACCAGTTTTAAACAACTCAGAATCATCTGGAAAGTTAACCTAAACTGTTAACATTAGGTTTGCACCCAGTAGTTTGGTGTAAAATTGAAATGTATACTCTTGGTAATGTCAAAGCGTTGTATGCCCTGAGAAAACAACTTTTTTGTCTTGCTCTGCAGAAGCATGAAACCAGTTTTAAACATCTCATAATCATGTGGAAAGAAACTTAAACTGTTAACATTAGGTTTGCACACAGTAGTTTGGTGTAAAATTGAAATGAATACTCTTGGTAATGTCAAAGCATTGCATGCCCTGAGAAAATAACTTTTTTGTCTTGCTCAGCACAGGCATGAAACCAGTTTTAAACAACTCAGAATCATGTGGAAAGTTAACTTAAACTGTTAACATTAGGTTTGCACACAGTAGTTTGGTGTAAAATTGAAGTGTATACTATTGGTAATGACAAAGCATGCATGTCCTGAGAAAACAACTTTTTTGCCTTGCTCAACAGAGGCATGAAATCAGTTTTTAAGAACTCAGAATCATGTGGAAAGTTAACTTAAGGTGTTTCCATTAGGTTTACACACAGTAGTTTGGTGTAAAATTGAAATGTATACTATTGGTAATGTCAAAGCATTGTATGCCCTGAGAAAACAACTTTGTTTCTTGCTCAACAGAAGCATGAAACAGGTTTTAAAAACTCGTAATCATGTGAGAAGTTGATTTAAGGTGCTTGCATTAGGTTTGCACACAGTAGTTTGGTGTAAAATTGAAATATATACTCTTGGTAATGTCAAAGCATTGCATGCCCTGAGAAAATAACTTTTTTGTCTTGCTCAGCACAGGCATGAAAGCAGTTTTAAACAACTCAGAATCATGTGGAAAGTTAACTTAAACTGTTAACATTAGGTTTGCACCCAGTAGTTTGGTGTAAAATTGAAATGTATACTATTGGTAATGTCAAAGCGTTGTATGCCCTGAGAAAACAACTTTTTTGTCTTGCTCTGCAGAAGCATGAAACCAGTTTTAAACATCTCATAATCATGTGGAAAGTTAACTTAAACTGTTAACATTAGGTTTGCACACAGTAGTTTGGTGTAAAATTGAAATGTATACTATTGGTATTGACAAAGCATTGTATGCCCTGAGAAAATAACTTTTTTGTCTTGCTCAGCACAGGCATGAAACCAGTTTTAAACAACTCAGAATCATGTGGAAAGTTAACTTAAACTGTTAACATTAGGTTTGCACACAGTAGTTTGGTGTAAAATTGAAGTCTATACTATTGGTAATGTCAAAGCATGCATGTCCTGAGAAAACAACTTTTTTGTCTTGCTCAACAGAGGCATGAAATCAGTTTTTAAGAACTCAGAATCATGTGGAAAGTTAACTTAAGGTGTTTCCATTAGGTTTCCACACAGTAGTTTGGTGTAAAATTGAAATGTATACTATTGGTAATGTCAAAGCATTGTATGCCCTGAGAAAATAACTTTTTTGTCTTGCTCAACAGAAGCATGAAACAGGTTTTAAACAACTCAGAATCATGTGGGAAGTTATCTTAAACTGTTAACATTAGGTTTGCACACAGTAGTTTGGTGTAAAATTGAAATGTATACTCTTGGTAATGTCAAAGCACTGCATGCCCTGAGAAAATAACTTTTTTGTCCAGCTCAGCACAGGCATGAAACCAGTTTTAAACAACTCAGAATCATGTGGAAAGTTGATTTAAGGTGTTTGCATTAGGTTTGCACACAGTAGTTTGGTGTAAAATTGAAATATATACTCTTGGTAATGTCAAAACATTGCATGCCCTGAGAAAATAACTTTTTTGTCTTGCTCAGCACAGGCATGAAACCAGTTTTAAACAACGCAGAATCATGTGGAAAGTTAACTTAAACTGTTAACATTAGGTTTGCACACAGTAGTTTGGTGTAAAATTGAAGTGTATACTATTGGTAATGACAAAGCATGCATGTCCTGAGAAAACAACTTTTTTGTCTTGCTCAACAGAGGCATGAAATCAGTTTTTGAGAACTCAGAATCATGTGGAAGGTTGATTTAAGGTGTTTGAATTAGGTTTGCACACAGTAGTTTGGTGTAAAATTGAGATGTTTACTCTTGGTAATGTCAAAGCATTGCGTGCCCTGAGAAAATAACTTTTTTGTCTAGCTCAGCACAGGCATGAAACCAGTTTTAAACAACTCAGAATCATGTGGAAAGTTGATTTAAGGTGTCTCCAGTAGGTTTCCACACAGCAGTTTGGTGTAAGATTGAAATGTATACGCTTGGTAATGTCAAAGCGTTGTGTGCCCTGAGAAAACAACTTTTTTGTCTTGCTCTGCAGAAGCATGAAACCAGTTTTAAACATCTCATAATCATCTGGAAAGTTAACTTAAACTGTTAACATTAGGTTTGCACACAGTAGTTTGGTGTAAAATTGAGGTGTATACTATTGGTAATGTCAAAGCATGCATGTCCTGAGAAAACAACTTTTTTGTCTTGCTCAACAGAGGCATGAAACCAGTTTTAAACAACTCAGAATCATCTGGAAAGTTAACTTAAACTGTTAACATTAGGTTTGCACCCAGTAGTTTGGTGTAAAATTGAAATTTATACTCTTGGTAATGTCAAAGCGTTGTATGCCCTGAGAAAACAACTTTTTTGTCTTGCTCTGCAGAAGCATGAAACCAGTTTTAAACATTTCATAATCATGTGGAAAGAAACTTAAACTGTTAACATTAGGTTTGCACACAGTAGTTTGGTGTAAAATTGAAATGTATACACTTGGAAATGTCAAAGCATTGCATGCCCTGAGAAAATAACTTTTTTGTCTTGCTCAGCACAGGCATGAAACCACTTTTAAACAACTCAGAATCATGTGGAAAGTTAACTTAAACTGTTAACATTAGGTTTGCACACAGTAGTTTGGTGTAAAATTGAAATGTATACTCTTGGTAATGTCAAAGCATTGCATGCCCTGAGAAAATAACTTTTTTGTCTTGCTCAGCACAGGCATGAAACCAGTTTTAAACAACTCAGAATCATGTGGAAAGTTAACTTAAACTGTTAACATTAGGTTTGCACACAGTAGTTTGGTGTAAAATTGAAGTGTATACTATTGGTAATGACAATGCATGCATGTCCTGAGAAAACAACTTTTTTGTCTTGCTCAACAGAGGCATGAAATCAGTTTTTAAGAACTCAGAATCATGTGGAAAGTTAACTTAAGGTGTTTCCATTAGGTTTCCACACAGTAGTTTGGTGTAAATTTGAAATGTATACTATTGGTAATGTCAAAGCATTGTATGCCCTGAGAAAATAACTTTTTTGTCTTGTTTTAAACAACTCAGAATCATGTGGAAAGTTAACTTAAGCTGTTAACATTAGGTTTGCACCCAGTAGTTTGGTGTAAAATTGAAATGTATACTATTGGTAATGTCAAAGCGTTGTATGCCCTGAGAAAACAACTTTTTTGTCTTGCTCTGCAGAAGCATGAAACCCGTTTTAAACATCTCATAATCATGTGGAAAGTTAACTTAAACTGTTAACATTAGGTTTGCACCCTGTAGTTTGGTGTAAAATTGAAATGTATACTATTGGTAATGACAAAGCATTGTATGCCCTGAGAAAACAACTTTTTTGTCTTGCTCAACAGAAGCATGAAACAGGTGTTAAGCAACTCAGAATCATGTGGGAAGTTGATTTAAGGTGTTTGCATTAGGTTTGCACACAGTAGTTTGGTGTAAAATTGAAATGTATACTCTTGGAAATGTCAAAGCATTGCATGCCCTGAGAAAATAACTTTTTTGTCTTGCTCAGCACAGGCATGAAACCAGTTTTAAACAACTCAGAATCATGTGGAAAGTTAACTTAAACTGTTAACATTAGGTTTGCACACAGTAGTTTGGTGTAAAATTGAAGTGTATACTATTGGTAATGTCAAAGCATGCATGTCCTGAGAAAATAACTTTTTTGTCTTGCTCAGCAGAGGCATGAAACCAGTTTTAAACAACTCAGAATCATCTGGAAAGTTAACCTAAACTGTTAACATTAGGTTTGCACCCAGTAGTTTGGTGTAAAATTGAAATGTATACTCTTGGTAATGTCAAAGCGTTGTATGCCCTGAGAAAACAACTTTTTTGTCTTGCTCTGCAGAAGCATGAAACCAGTTTTAAACATCTCATAATCATGTGGAAAGAAACTTAAACTGTTAACATTAGGTTTGCACACAGTAGTTTGGTGTAAAATTGAAATGTATACTCTTGGTAATGTCAAAGCATTGCATGCCCTGAGAAAATAACTTTTTTGTCTTGCTCAGCACAGGCATGAAACCAGTTTTAAACAACTCAGAATCATGTGGAAAGTTAACTTAAACTGTTAACATTAGGTTTGCACACAGTAGTTTGGTGTAAAATTGAAGTGTATACTATTGGTAATATCAAAGCATTGCATGCCCTGAGAAAATAACTTTTTTGTCTTGCTCAGCACAGGCATGAAACCAGTTTTAAACAACTCAGAATCATGTGGAAAGTTAACTTAAACTGTTAACATTAGGTTTGCACACAGTAGTTTGGTGTAAAATTGAAGTGTATACTATTGGTAATGACAAAGCATGCATGTCCTGAGAAAACAAATTTTTTGTCTTGCTCAACAGAGGCATGAAATCAGTTTTTAAGAACTCAGAATCATGTGGAAAGTTAACTTAAGGTGTTTCCATTAGGTTTCCACACAGTAGTTTGGTGTAAAATTGAAATGTATACTATTGGTAATGTCAAAGCGTTGTATGCCTTGAGAAAACAACTTTTTTGTCTTGCTCTGCAGAAGCATGAAACCCGTTTTAAACATCTCATAATCATGTGGAAAGTTAACTTAAACTGTTAACATTAGGTTTGCACCCTGTAGTTTGGTGTAAAATTGAAATGTATACTATTGGTAATGACAAAGCATTGTATGCCCTGAGAAAACAACTTTTTTGTCTTGCTCAACAGAAGCATGAAACAGGTGTTAAACAACTCAGAATCATGTGGGAAGTTGATTTAAGGTGTTTGCATTAGCTTTGCACACAGTAGTTTGGTGTAAAATTGAAATGTATACTCTCGGAAATGTCAAAGCATTGCATGCCCTGAGAAAATAACTTTTTTGTCTTGCTCAGCACAGGGTTGAAACCAGTTTTAAACAACTCAGAATCATGTGGAAAGTTGATTTAAGGTGTTTCCATTAGGTTTCCACACAGTAGTTTGGTGTAAGATTGAAATGTATAGGCTTGGTAATGTCAAAGCGTTGTATGCCCTGAGAAAACAACTTTTTTGTCTTGCTCTGCAGAAGCATGAAACCAGTTTTAAACATCTCATAATCATGTGGAAAGTTAACTTAAACTGTTAACATTAGGTTTGCACACAGTAGTTTGGTGTAAAATTGAAGTGTATACTATTGGTAATGTCAAAGCATGCATGTCCTGAGAAAATAACTTTTTTGTCTTGCTCAGCAGAGGCATGAAACCAGTTTTAAACAACTCAGAATCATGTGGAAAGTTAACTTAAACTGTTAACATTAGGTTTGCACCCAGTAGTTTGGTGTAAAATTGAAATGTATACTCTTGGTAATGTCAAAGCGTTGTATGCCCTGAGAAAACTATTTTTTTGTCTTGCTCTGCAGAAGCATGAAACCAGTTTTAAACTTCTCATAATCATGTGGAAAGAAACTTAAACTGTTAACATTAGGTTTGCACACAGTAGTTTGGTGTAAAATTGAAATCTATACTCTTGGTAATGTCAAAGCATTGCATGCCCTGAGAAAATAACTTTTTTGTCTTGCTCAGCACAGGCATGAAACCAGTTTTAAACAACTCAGAATCATGTGGGAAGTTATCTTAAACTGTTAACATTAGGTTTGCACACAGTAGTTTGGTGTAAAATTGAAATGTATACTCTTGGTAATGTCAAAGCACTGCATGCCCTGAGAAAATAACTTTTTTGTCCAGCTCAGCACAGGCATGAAACCAGTTTTAAACAACTCAGAATCATGTGGAAAGTTAACTTAAACTGTTAACATTAGGTTTGCACACAGTAGTTTGGTGTAAAATTGAAGTCTATACTATTGGTAATGACAAAGCATGCATGTCCTGAGAAAACAACTTTTTTGTCTTGCTCAACAGAGGCATGAAATCAGTTTTTAAGAACTCAGAATCATGTGGAAAGTTAACTTAAGGTGTTTCCATTAGGTTTCCACACAGTAGTTTGGTGTAAAATTGAAATGTATACTATTGGTAATGTCAAAGCATTGTATGCCCTGAGAAAACAACTTTGTTGTCTTGTTCAACAGAAGCATGAAACAGGTTTTAAACAACTCGTAATCATGTGAGAAGTTGATTTAAGGTGTTTGCATTAGGTTTACACACAGTAGTTTGGTGTAAAATTGAAATATATACTCTTGGTAATGTCAAAGCATTGCATGCCCTGAGAAAATAACTTTTTTGTCTTGCTCAGCACAGGCATGAAAGCAGTTTTAAACAACTCAGAATCATGTGGAAAGTTAACTTAAGCTGTTAACATTAGGTTTGCACCCAGTAGTTTGGTGTAAAATTGAAATGTATACTATTGGTAATGTCAAAGCGTTGTATGCCCTGAGAAAACAACTTTTTTGTCTTGCTCTGCAGAAGCATGAAACCCGTTTTAAACATCTCATAATCATGTGGAAAGTTAACTTAAACTGTTAACATTAGGTTTGCACCCTGTAGTTTGGTGTAAAATTGAAATGTATACTATTGGTAATGACAAAGCATTGTATGCCCTGAGAAAACAACTTTTTTGTCTTGCTCAACAGAAGCATGAAACAGGTGTTAAGCAACTCAGAATCATGTGGGAAGTTGATTTAAGGTGTTTGCATTAGGTTTGCACACAGTAGTTTGGTGTAAAATTGAAATGTATACTCTTGGAAATGTCAAAGCATTGCATGCCCTGAGAAAATAACTTTTTTGTCTTGCTCAGCACAGGCATGAAACCAGTTTTAAACAACTCAGAATCATGTGGAAAGTTAACTTAAACTGTTAACATTAGGTTTGCACACAGTAGTTTGGTGTAAAATTGAAGTGTATACTATTGGTAATGTCAAAGCATGCATGTCCTGAGAAAATAACTTTTTTGTCTTGCTCAGCAGAGGCATGAAACCAGTTTTAAACAACTCAGAATCATCTGGAAAGTTAACCTAAACTGTTAACATTAGGTTTGCACCCAGTAGTTTGGTGTAAAATTGAAATGTATACTCTTGGTAATGTCAAAGCGTTGTATGCCCTGAGAAAACAACTTTTTTGTCTTGCTCTGCAGAAGCATGAAACCAGTTTGAAACATCTCATAATCATGTGGAAAGAAACTTAAACTGTTAACATTAGGTTTGCACACAGTAGTTTGGTGTAAAATTGAAATGTATACTCTTGGTAATGTCAAAGCATTGCATGCCCTGAGAAAATAACTTTTTTGTCTTGCTCAGCACAGGCATGAAACCAGTTTTAAACAACTCAGAATCATGTGGAAAGTTAACTTAAACTGTTAACATTAGGTTTGCACACAGTAGTTTGGTGTAAAATTGAAGTGTATACTATTGGTAATGACAAAGCATGCATGTCCTGAGAAAACAACTTTTTTGCCTTGCTCAACAGAGGCATGAAATCAGTTTTTAAGAACTCAGAATCATGTGGAAAGTTAACTTAAGGTGTTTCCATTAGGTTTACACACAGTAGTTTGGTGTAAAATTGAAATGTATACTATTGGTAATGTCAAAGCATTGTATGCCCTGAGAAAACAACTTTGTTTCTTGCTCAACAGAAGCATGAAACAGGTTTTAAAAACTCGTAATCATGTGAGAAGTTGATTTAAGGTGTTTGCATTAGGTTTGCACACAGTAGTTTGGTGTAAAATTGAAATATATACTCTTGGTAATGTCAAAGCATTGCATGCCCTGAGAAAATAACTTTTTTGTCTTGCTCAGCACAGGCATGAAAGCAGTTTTAAACAACTCAGAATCATGTGGAAAGTTAACTTAAACTGTTAACATTAGGTTTGCACCCAGTAGTTTGGTGTAAAATTGAAATGTATACTATTGGTAATGTCAAAGCGTTGTATGCCCTGAGAAAACAACTTTTTTGTCTTGCTCTGCAGAAGCATGAAACCAGTTTTAAACATCTCATAATCATGTGGAAAGTTAACTTAAACTGTTAACATTAGGTTTGCACACAGTAGTTTGGTGTAAAATTGAAATGTATACTATTGGTATTGACAAAGCATTGTATGCCCTGAGAAAATAACTTTTTTGTCTTGCTCAGCACAGGCATGAAACCAGTTTTAAACAACTCAGAATCATGTGGAAAGTTAACTTAAACTGTTAACATTAGGTTTGCACACAGTAGTTTGGTGTAAAATTGAAGTCTATACTATTGGTAATGTCAAAGCATGCATGTCCTGAGAAAACAACTTTTTTGTCTTGCTCAACAGAGGCATGAAATCAGTTTTTAAGAACTCAGAATCATGTGGAAAGTTAACTTAAGGTGTTTCCATTAGGTTTCCACACAGTAGTTTGGTGTAAAATTGAAATGTATACTATTGGTAATGTCAAAGCATTGTATGCCCTGAGAAAATAACTTTTTTGTCTTGCTCAACAGAAGCATGAAACAGGTTTTAAACAACTCAGAATCATGTGGGAAGTTATCTTAAACTGTTAACATTAGGTTTGCACACAGTAGTTTGGTGTAAAATTGAAATGTATACTCTTGGTAATGTCAAAGCACTGCATGCCCTGAGAAAATAACTTTTTTGTCCAGCTCAGCACAGGCATGAAACCAGTTTTAAACAACTCAGAATCATGTGGAAAGTTGATTTAAGGTGTTTGCATTAGGTTTGCACACAGTAGTTTGGTGTAAAATTGAAATATATACTCTTGGTAATGTCAAAACATTGCATGCCCTGAGAAAATAACTTTTTTGTCTTGCTCAGCACAGGCATGAAACCAGTTTTAAACAACGCAGAATCATGTGGAAAGTTAACTTAAACTGTTAACATTAGGTTTGCACACAGTAGTTTGGTGTAAAATTGAAGTCTATACTATTGGTAATGACAAAGCATGCATGTCCTGAGAAAACAACTTTTTTGTCTTGCTCAACAGAGGCATGAAATCAGTTTTTGAGAACTCAGAATCATGTGGAAGGTTGATTTAAGGTGTTTGAATTAGGTTTGCACTCAGTAGTTTGGTGTAAAATTGAGATGTATACTATTGGTAATGTCAAAGCATTGTATGCCCTGAGAAAACAACTTTGTTGTCTTGTTCAACAGAAGCATGAAACAGGTTTTAAACAACTCGTAATCATGTGAGAAGTTGATTTAAGGTGTTTGCATTAGGTTTACACACAGTAGTTTGGTGTAAAATTGAAATATATACTCTTGGTAATGTCAAAGCATTGCATGCCCTGAGAAAACAACTTTTTTGTCTTGCTCAGCACAGGCATGAAAGCAGTTTTAAACAACTCAGAATCATGTGGAAAGTTAACTTAAGCTGTTAACATTAGGTTTGCACCCAGTAGTTTGGTGTAAAATTGAAATGTATACTATTGGTAATGTCAAGGCGTTGTATGCCCTGAGAAAACAACTTTTTTGTCTTGCTCTGCAGAAGCATGAAACCCGTTTTAAACATCTCATAATCATGTGGAAAGTTAACTTAAACTGTTAACATTAGGTTTGCACCCTGTAGTTTGGTGTAAAATTGAAATGTATACTATTGGTAATGACAAAGCATTGTATGCCCTGAGAAAACAACTTTTTTGTCTTGCTCAACAGAAGCATGAAACAGGTGTTAAGCAACTCAGAATCATGTGGGAAGTTGATTTAAGGTGTTTGCATTAGGTTTGCACACAGTAGTTTGGTGTAAAATTGAAATGTATACTCTTGGAAATGTCAAAGCATTGCATGCCCTGAGAAAATAACTTTTTTGTCTTGCTCAGCACAGGCATGAAACCAGTTTTAAACAACTCAGAATCATGTGGAAAGTTAACTTAAACTGTTAACATTAGGTTTGCACACAGTAGTTTGGTGTAAAATTGAAATGTATACTCTTGGTAATGTCAAAGCATTGCATGCCCTGAGAAAATAACTTTTTTGTCTTGCTCAGCACAGGCATGAAACCAGTTTTAAACAACTCAGAATCATGTGGAAAGTTAACTTAAACTGTTAACATTAGGTTTGCACACAGTAGTTTGGTGTAAAATTGAAGTGTATACTATTGGTAATGACAAAGCATGCATGTCCTGAGAAAACAACTTTTTTGCCTTGCTCAACAGAGGCATGAAATCAGTTTTTAAGAACTCAGAATCATGTGGAAAGTTAACTTAAGGTGTTTCCATTAGGTTTACACACAGTAGTTTGGTGTAAAATTGAAATGTATACTATTGGTAATGTCAAAGCATTGTATGCCCTGAGAAAACAACTTTGTTTCTTGCTCAACAGAAGCATGAAACAGGTTTTAAAAACTCGTAATCATGTGAGAAGTTGATTTAAGGTGTTTGCATTAGGTTTGCACACAGTAGTTTGGTGTAAAATTGAAATATATACTCTTGGTAATGTCAAAGCATTGCATGCCCTGAGAAAATAACTTTTTTGTCTTGCTCGGCACAGGCATGAAAGCAGTTTTAAACAACTCAGAATCATGTGGAAAGTTAACTTAAACTGTTAACATTAGGTTTGCACCCAGTAGTTTGGTGTAAAATTGAAATGTATACTATTGGTAATGTCAAAGCGTTGTATGCCCTGAGAAAACAACTTTTTTGTCTTGCTCTGCAGAAGCATGAAACCAGTTTTAAACATCTCATAATCATGTGGAAAGTTAACTTAAACTGTTAACATTACGTTTGCACACAGTAGTTTGGTGTAAAATTGAAATGTATACTATTGGTATTGACAAAGCATTGTATGCCCTGAGAAAATAACTTTTTTGTCTTGCTCAGCACAGGGTTGAAACCAGTTTTAAACAACTCAGAATCATGTGGAAAGTTAACTTAAACTGCTAACATTAGGTTTGCACACAGTAGTTTGGTGTAAAATTGAAGTCTATACTATTGGTAATGACAAAGCATGCATGTCCTGAGAAAACAACTTTTTTGTCTTGCTCAACAGAGGCATGAAATCAGTTTTTAAGAACTCAGAATCATGTGGAAAGTTAACTTAAGGTGTTTCCATTAGCTTTGCACCCAGTAGTTTGGTGTAAAATTGAAATGTATACTATTGGTAATGTCAAAGCGTTGTATGCCCTGAGAAAACAACTTTTTTGTCTTGCTCTGCAGAAGCATGAAACCAGTTTTAAACATCTCATAATCATGTGGAAAGTTAACTTAAACTGTTAACATTAGGTTTGCACCCTGTAGTTTGGTGTAAAATTGAAATGTATACTATTGGTAATGACAAAGCATTGTATGCCCTGAGAAAACAACTTTTTTGTCTTGCTCAACAGAAGCATGAAACAGGTGTTAAGCAACTCAGAATCATGTGGGAAGTTGATTTAAGGTGTTTGCATTAGGTTTGCACACAGTAGTTTGGTGTAAAATTGAAATATATACTCTTGGTAATGTCAAAACATTGCATGCCCTGAGAAAATAACTTTTTTGTCTTGCTCAGGACAGGCATGAAACCAGTTTTAAACAACGCAGAATCATGTGGAAAGTTAACTTAAACTGTTAACATTAGGTTTGCACACAGTAGTTTGGTGTAAAATTGAAGTGTATACTATTGGTAATGACAAAGCATGCATGTCCTGAGAAAACAACTTTTTTGCCTTGCTCAACAGAGGCATGAAATCAGTTTTTAAGAACTCAGAATCATGTGGAAAGTTAACTTAAGGTGTTTCCATTAGGTTTCCACACAGTAGTTTGGTGTAAAATTGAAATGTATACTATTGGTAATGTCAAAGCGTTGTATGCCCTGAGAAAACAACTTTTTTGTCTTGCTCTGCAGAAGCATGAAACCCGTTTTAAACATCTCATAATCATGTGGAAAGTTAACTTAAACTGTTAACATTAGGTTTGCACCCTGTAGTTTGGTGTAAAATTGAAATGTATACTATTGGTAATGACAAAGCATTGTATGCCCTGAGAAAACAACTTTTTTGTCTTGCTCAACAGAAGCATGAAACAGGTGTTAAACAACTCAGAATCATGTGGGAAGTTGATTTAAGGTGTTTGCATTAGCTTTGCACACAGTAGTTTGGTGTAAAATTGAAATGTATACTCTCGGAAATGTCAAAGCATTGCATGCCCTGAGAAAATAACTTTTTTGTCTTGCTCAGCACAGGGTTGAAACCAGTTTTAAACAACTCAGAATCATGTGGAAAGTTGATTTAAGGTGTTTCCATTAGGTTTCCACACAGTAGTTTGGTGTAAGATTGAAATGTATAGGCTTGGTAATGTCAAAGCGTTGTATGCCCTGAGAAAACAACTTTTTTGTCTTGCTCTGCAGAAGCATGAAACCAGTTTTAAACATCTCATAATCATGTGGAAAGTTAACTTAAACTGTTAACATTAGGTTTGCACACAGTAGTTTGGTGTAAAATTGAAGTGTATACTATTGGTAATGTCAAAGCATGCATGTCCTGAGAAAATAACTTTTTTGTCTTGCTCAGCAGAGGCATGAAACCAGTTTTAAACAACTCAGAATCATGTGGAAAGTTAACTTAAACTGTTAACATTAGGTTTGCACCCAGTAGTTTGGTGTAAAATTGAAATGTATACTCTTGGTAATGTCAAAGCGTTGTATGCCCTGAGAAAACTATTTTTTTGTCTTGCTCTGCAGAAGCATGAAACCAGTTTTAAACATCTCATAATCATGTGGAAAGAAACTTAAACTGTTAACATTAGGTTTGCACACAGTAGTTTGGTGTAAAATTGAAATCTATACTCTTGGTAATGTCAAAGCATTGCATGCCCTGAGAAAATAACTTTTTTGTCTTGCTCAGCACAGGCATGAAACCAGTTTTAAAAAACTCAGAATCATGTGGGAAGTTATCTTAAACTGTTAACATTAGGTTTGCACACAGTAGTTTGGTGTAAAATTGAAATGTATACTCTTGGTAATGTCAAAGCACTGCATGCCCTGAGAAAATAACTTTTTTGTCCAGCTCAGCACAGGCATGAAACCAGTTTTAAACAACTCAGAATCATGTGGAAAGTTAACTTAAACTGTTAACATTAGGTTTGCACACAGTAGTTTGGTGTAAAATTGAAGTCTATACTATTGGTAATGACAAAGCATGCATGTCCTGAGAAAACAACTTTTTTGTCTTGCTCAACAGAGGCATGAAATCAGTTTTTAAGAACTCAGAATCATGTGGAAAGTTAACTTAAGGTGTTTCCATTAGGTTTCCACACAGTAGTTTGGTGTAAAATTGAAATGTATACTATTGGTAATGTCAAAGCATTGTATGCCCTGAGAAAACAACTTTGTTGTCTTGTTCAACAGAAGCATGAAACAGGTTTTAAACAACTCGTAATCATGTGAGAAGTTGATTTAAGGTGTTTGCATTAGGTTTACACACAGTAGTTTGGTGTAAAATTGAAATATATACTCTTGGTAATGTCAAAGCATTGCATGCCCTGAGAAAATAACTTTTTTGTCTTGCTCAGCACAGGCATGAAAGCAGTTTTAAACAACTCAGAATCATGTGGAAAGTTAACTTAAGCTGTTAACATTAGGTTTGCACCCAGTAGTTTGGTGTAAAATTGAAATGTATACTATTGGTAATGTCAAAGCGTTGTATGCCCTGAGAAAACAACTTTTTTGTCTTGCTCTGCAGAAGCATGAAACCCGTTTTAAACATCTCATAATCATGTGGAAAGTTAACTTAAACTGTTAACATTAGGTTTGCACCCTGTAGTTTGGTGTAAAATTGAAATGTATACTATTGGTAATGACAAAGCATTGTATGCCCTGAGAAAACAACTTTTTTGTCTTGCTCAACAGAAGCATGAAACAGGTGTTAAGCAACTCAGAATCATGTGGGAAGTTGATTTAAGGTGTTTGCATTAGGTTTGCACACAGTAGTTTGGTGTAAAATTGAAATGTATTCTCTTGGAAATGTCAAAGCATTGCATGCCCTGAGAAAATAACTTTTTTGTCTTGCTCAGCACAGGCATGAAACCAGTTTTAAACAACTCAGAATCATGTGGAAAGTTAACTTAAACTGTTAACATTAGGTTTGCACACAGTAGTTTGGTGTAAAATTGAAGTGTATACTATTGGTAATGTCAAAGCATGCATGTCCTGAGAAAATAACTTTTTTGTCTTGCTCAGCAGAGGCATGAAACCAGTTTTAAACAACTCAGAATCATCTGGAAAGTTAACCTAAACTGTTAACATTAGGTTTGCACCCAGTAGTTTGGTGTAAAATTGAAATGTATACTCTTGGTAATGTCAAAGCGTTGTATGCCCTGAGAAAACAACTTTTTTGTCTTGCTCTGCAGAAGCATGAAACCAGTTTTAAACATCTCATAATCATGTGGAAAGAAACTTAAACTGTTAACATTAGGTTTGCACACAGTAGTTTGGTGTAAAATTGAAATGTATACTCTTGGTAATGTCAAAGCATTGCATGCCCTGAGAAAATAACTTTTTTGTCTTGCTCAGCACAGGCATGAAACCAGTTTTAAACAACTCAGAATCATGTGGAAAGTTAACTTAAACTGTTAACATTAGGTTTGCACACAGTAGTTTGGTGTAAAATTGAAGTGTATACTGTTGGTAATGACAAAGCATGCATGTCCTGAGAAAACAACTTTTTTGCCTTGCTCAACAGAGGCATGAAATCAGTTTTTAAGAACTCAGAATCATGTGGAAAGTTAACTTAAGGTGTTTCCATTAGGTTTACACACAGTAGTTTGGTGTAAAATTGAAATGTATACTATTGGTAATGTCAAAGCATTGTATGCCCTGAGAAAACAACTTTGTTTCTTGCTCAACAGAAGCATGAAACAGGTTTTAAAAACTCGTAATCATGTGAGAAGTTGATTTAAGGTGTTTGCATTAGGTTTGCACACAGTAGTTTGGTGTAAAATTGAAATATATACTCTTGGTAATGTCAAAGCATTGCATGCCCTGAGAAAATAACTTTTTTGTCCAGCTCAGCACAGGCATGAAACCAGTTTTAAACAACTCAGAATCATGTGGAAAGTTGATTTAAGGTGTTTGCATTAGGTTTGCACACAGTAGTTTGGTGTAAAATTGAAATATATACTCTTGGTAATGTCAAAACATTGCATGCCCTGAGAAAATAACTTTTTTGTCTTGCTCAGCACAGGCATGAAACCAGTTTTAAACAACGCAGAATCATGTGGAAAGTTAACTTAAACTGTTAACATTAGGTTTGCACACAGTAGTTTGGTGTAAAATTGAAGTGTATACTATTGGTAATGACAAAGCATGCATGTCCTGAGAAAACAACTTTTTTGTCTTGCTCAACAGAGGCATGAAATCAGTTTTTGAGAACTCAGAATCATGTGGAAGGTTGATTTAAGGTGTTTGAATTAGGTTTGCACACAGTAGTTTGGTGTAAAATTGAGATGTATACTCTTGGTAATGTCAAAGCATTGCGTGCCCTGAGAAAATAACTTTTTTGTCTAGCTCAGCACAGGCATGAAACCAGTTTTAAACAACTCAGAATCATGTGGAAAGTTGATTTAAGGTGTCTCCAGTAGGTTTCCACACAGCAGTTTGGTGTAAGATTGAAATGTATACGCTTGGTAATGTCAAAGCGTTGTGTGCCCTGAGAAAACAACTTTTTTGTCTTGCTCTGCAGAAGCATGAAACCAGTTTTAAACATCTCATAATCATGTGGAAAGTTAACTTAAACTGTTAACATTAGGTTTGCACACAGTAGTTTGGTGTAAAATTGAGGTGTATACTATTGGTAATGTCAAAGCATGCATGTCCTGAGAAAACAACTTTTTTGTCTTGCTCAACAGAGGCATGAAACCAGTTTTAAACAACTCAGAATCATCTGGAAAGTTAACTTAAACTGTTAACATTAGGTTTGCACCCAGTAGTTTGGTGTAAAATTGAAATTTATACTCTTGGTAATGTCAAAGCGTTGTATGCCCTGAGAAAACAACTTTTTTGTCTTGCTCTGCAGAAGCATGAAACCAGTTTTAAACATTTCATAATCATGTGGAAAGAAACTTAAACTGTTAACATTAGGTTTGCACACAGTAGTTTGGTGTAAAATTGAAATGTATACACTTGGAAATGTCAAAGCATTGCATGCCCTGAGAAAATAACTTTTTTGTCTTGCTCAGCACAGGCATGAAACCACTTTTAAACAACTCAGAATCATGTGGAAAGTTAACTTAAACTGTTAACATTAGGTTTGCACACAGTAGTTTGGTGTAAAATTGAAATGTATACTCTTGGTAATGTCAAAGCATTGCATGCCCTGAGAAAATAACTTTTTTGTCTTGCTCAGCACAGGCATGAAACCAGTTTTAAACAACTCAGAATCATGTGGAAAGTTAACTTAAACTGTTAACATTAGGTTTGCACACAGTAGTTTGGTGTAAAATTGAAGTGTATACTATTGGTAATGACAAAGCATGCATGTCCTGAGAAAACAACTTTTTTGTCTTGCTCAACAGAGGCATGAAATCAGTTTTTAAGAACTCAGAATCATGTGGAAAGTTAACTTAAGGTGTTTCCATTAGGTTTCCACACAGTAGTTTGGTGTAAATTTGAAATGTATACTATTGGTAATGTCAAAGCATTGTATGCCCTGAGAAAATAACTTTTTTGTCTTGCTCAGCACAGGCATGAAAGCAGTTTTAAACAACTCAGAATCATGTGGAAAGTTAACTTAAGCTGTTAACATTAGGTTTGCACCCAGTAGTTTGTTGTAAAATTGAAATGTATACTATTGGTAATGTCAAAGCGTTGTATGCCCTGAGAAAACAACTTTTTTGTCTTGCTCTGCAGAAGCATGAAACCCGTTTTAAACATCTCATAATCATGTGGAAAGTTAACTTAAACTGTTAACATTAGGTTTGCACCCTGTAGTTTGGTGTAAAATTGAAATGTATACTATTGGTAATGACAAAGCATTGTATGCCCTGAGAAAACAACTTTTTTGTCTTGCTCAACAGAAGCATGAAACAGGTGTTAAGCAACTCAGAATCATGTGGGAAGTTGATTTAAGGTGTTTGCATTAGGTTTGCACACAGTAGTTTGGTGTAAAATTGAAATGTATACTCTTGGAAATGTCAAAGCATTGCATGCCCTGAGAAAATAACTTTTTTGTCTTGCTCAGCAGAGGCATGAAACCAGTTTTAAACAACTCAGAATCATCTGGAAAGTTAACCTAAACTGTTAACATTAGGTTTGCACCCAGTAGTTTGGTGTAAAATTGAAATGTATACTCTTGGTAATGTCAAAGCGTTGTATGCCCTGAGAAAACAACTTTTTTGTCTTGCTCTGCAGAAGCATGAAACCAGTTTTAAACATCTCATAATCATGTGGAAAGAAACTTAAACTGTTAACATTAGGTTTGCACACAGTAGTTTGGTGTAAAATTGAAATGTATACTCTTGGTAATGTCAAAGCATTGCATGCCCTGAGAAAATAACTTTTTTGTCTTGCTCAGCACAGGCATGAAACCAGTTTTAAACAACTCAGAATCATGTGGAAAGTTAACTTAAACTGTTAACATTAGGTTTGCACACAGTAGTTTGGTGTAAAATTGAAGTGTATACTATTGGTAATGTCAAAGCATTGCATGCCCTGAGAAAATAACTTTTTTGTCTTGCTCAGCACAGGCATGAAACCAGTTTTAAACAACTCAGAATCATGTGGAAAGTTAACTTAAACTGTTAACATTAGGTTTGCACACAGTAGTTTGGTGTAAAATTGAAGTGTATACTATTGGTAATGACAAAGCATGCATGTCCTGAGAAAACAAATTTTTTGTCTTGCTCAACAGAGGCATGAAATCAGTTTTTAAGAACTCAGAATCATGTGGAAAGTTAACTTAAGGTGTTTCCATTAGGTTTCCACACAGTAGTTTGGTGTAAATTTGAAATGTATACTATTGGTAATGTCAAAGCATTGTATGCCCTGAGAAAACAACTTTGTTGTCTTGTTCAACAGAAGCATGAAACAGGTTTTAAACAACTCGTAATCATGTGAGAAGTTGATTTAAGGTGTTTGCATTAGGTTTACACACAGTAGTTTGGTGTAAAATTGAAATATATACTCTTGGTAATGTCAAAGCATTGCATGCCCTGAGAAAATAACTTTTTTGTCTTGCTCAGCACAGGCATGAAAGCAGTTTTAAACAACTCAGAATCATGTGGAAAGTTAACTTAAGCTGTTAACATTAGGTTTGCACCCAGTAGTTTGGTGTAAAATTGAAATGTATACTATTGGTAATGTCAAAGCGTTGTATGCCCTGAGAAAACAACTTTTTTGTCTTGCTCTGCAGAAGCATGAAACCCGTTTTAAACATCTCATAATCATGTGGAAAGTTAACTTAAACTGTTAACATTAGGTTTGCACCCTGTAGTTTGGTGTAAAATTGAAATGTATACTATTGGTAATGACAAAGCATTGTATGCCCTGAGAAAACAACTTTTTTGTCTTGCTCAACAGAAGCATGAAACAGGTGTTAAGCAACTCAGAATCATGTGGGAAGTTGATTTAAGGTGTTTGCATTAGGTTTGCACACAGTAGTTTGGTGTAAAATTGAAATGTATACTCTTGGAAATGTCAAAGCATTGCATGCCCTGAGAAAATAACTTTTTTGTCTTGCTCAGCACAGGCATGAAACCAGTTTTAAACAACTCAGAATCATGTGGAAAGTTAACTTAAACTGTTAACATTAGGTTTGCACACAGTAGTTTGGTGTAAAATTGAAGTGTATACTATTGGTAATGTCAAAGCATGCATGTCCTGAGAAAATAACTTTTTTGTCTTGCTCAGCAGAGGCATGAAACCAGTTTTAAACAACTCAGAATCATCTGGAAAGTTAACCTAAACTGTTAACATTAGGTTTGCACCCAGTAGTTTGGTGTAAAATTGAAATGTATACTCTTGGTAATGTCAAAGCGTTGTATGCCCTGAGAAAACAACTTTTTTGTCTTGCTCTGCAGAAGCATGAAACCAGTTTTAAACATCTCATAATCATGTGGAAAGAAACTTAAACTGTTAACATTAGGTTTGCACACAGTAGTTTGGTGTAAAATTGAAATGTATACTCTTGGTAATGTCAAAGCATTGCATGCCCTGAGAAAATAACTTTTTTGTCTTGCTCAGCACAGGCATGAAACCAGTTTTAAACAACTCAGAATCATGTGGAAAGTTAACTTAAACTGTTAACATTAGGTTTGCACACAGTAGTTTGGTGTAAAATTGAAGTGTATACTATTGGTAATGACAAAGCATGCATGTCCTGAGAAAACAACTATTTTGCCTTGCTCAACAGAGGCATGAAATCAGTTTTTAAGAACTCAGAATCATGTGGAAAGTTAACTTAAGGTGTTTCCATTAGGTTTCCACACAGTAGTTTGGTGTAAAATTGAAATGTATACTATTGGTAATGTCAAAGCATTGTATGCCCTGAGAAAACAACTTTGTTTCTTGCTCAACAGAAGCATGAAACAGGTTTTAAAAACTCGTAATCATGTGAGAAGTTGATTTAAGGTGTTTGCATTAGGTTTGCACACAGTAGTTTGGTGTAAAATTGAAATATATACTCTTGGTAATGTCAAAGCATTGCATGCCCTGAGAAAATAACTTTTTTGTCTTGCTCAGCACAGGCATGAAAGCAGTTTTAAACAACTCAGAATCATGTGGAAAGTTAACTTAAACTGTTAACATTAGGTTTGCACCCAGTAGTTTGGTGTAAAATTGAAATGTATACTATTGGTAATGTCAAAGCGTTGTATGCCCTGAGAAAACAACTTTTTTGTCTTGCTCTGCAGAAGCATGAAACCAGTTTTAAACATCTCATAATCATGTGGAAAGTTAACTTAAACTGTTAACATTAGGTTTGCACACAGTAGTTTGGTGTAAAATTGAAATGTATACTATTGGTATTGACAAAGCATTGTATGCCCTGAGAAAATAACTTTTTTGTCTTGCTCAGCACAGGCATGAAACCAGTTTTAAACAACTCAGAATCATGTGGAAAGTTAACTTAAACTGTTAACATTAGGTTTGCACACAGTAGTTTGGTGTAAAATTGAAGTCTATACTATTGGTAATGTCAAAGCATGCATGTCCTGAGAAAACAACTTTTTTGTCTTGCTCAACAGAGGCATGAAATCAGTTTTTAAGAACTCAGAATCATGTGGAAAGTTAACTTAAGGTGTTTCCATTAGGTTTCCACACAGTAGTTTGGTGTAAAATTGAAATGTATACTATTGGTAATGTCAAAGCATTGTATGCCCTGAGAAAATAACTTTTTTGTCTTGCTCAACAGAAGCATGAAACAGGTTTTAAACAACTCAGAATCATGTGGGAAGTTATCTTAAACTGTTAACATTAGGTTTGCACTCAGTAGTTTGGTGTAAAATTGAAATGTATACTCTTGGTAATGTCAAAGCACTGCATGCCCTGAGAAAATAACTTTTTTGTCCAGCTCAGCACAGGCATGAAACCAGTTTTAAACAACTCAGAATCATGTGGAAAGTTGATTTAAGGTGTTTGCATTAGGTTTGCACACAGTAGTTTGGTGTAAAATTGAAATATATACTCTTGGTAATGTCAAAACATTGCATGCCCTGAGAAAATAACTTTTTTGTCTTGCTCAGCACAGGCATGAAACCAGTCTTAAACAACGCAGAATCATGTGGAAAGTTAACTTAAACTGTTAACATTAGGTTTGCACACAGTAGTTTGGTGTAAAATTGAAGTGTATACTATTGGTAATGACAAAGCATGCATGTCCTGAGAAAACAACTTTTTTGTCTTGCTCAACAGAGGCATGAAATCAGTTTTTGAGAACTCAGAATCATGTGGAAGGTTGATTTAAGGTGTTTGAATTAGGTTTGCACACAGTAGTTTGGTGTAAAATTGAGATGTATACTCTTGGTAATATCAAAGCATTGCGTGCCCTGAGAAAATAACTTTTTTGTCTAGCTCAGCACAGGCATGAAACCAGTTTTAAACAACTCAGAATCATGTGGAAAGTTGATTTAAGGTGTCTCCAGTAGGTTTCCACACAGCAGTTTGGTGTAAGATTGAAATGTATACGCTTGGTAATGTCAAAGCGTTGTGTGCCCTGAGAAAACAACTTTTTTGTCTTGCTCTGCAGAAGCATGAAACCAGTTTTAAACATCTCATAATCATCTGGAAAGTTAACTTAAACTGTTAACATTAGGTTTGCACACAGTAGTTTGGTGTAAAATTGAGGTGTATACTATTGGTAATGTCAAAGCATGCATGTCCTGAGAAAACAACTTTTTTGTCTTGCTCAACAGAGGCATGAAACCAGTTTTAAACAACTCAGAATCATCTGGAAAGTTAACTTAAACTGTTAACATTAGGTTTGCACCCAGTAGTTTGGTGTAAAATTGAAATTTATACTCTTGGTAATGTCAAAGCGTTGTATGCCCTGAGAAAACAACTTTTTTGTCTTGCTCTGCAGAAGCATGAAACCAGTTTTAAACATTTCATAATCATGTGGAAAGAAACTTAAACTGTTAACATTAGGTTTGCACACAGTAGTTTGGTGTAAAATTGAAATGTATACACTTGGAAATGTCAAAGCATTGCATGCCCTGAGAAAATAACTTTTTTGTCTTGCTCAGCACAGGCATGAAACCACTTTTAAACAACTCAGAATCATGTGGAAAGTTAACTTAAACTGTTAACATTAGGTTTGCACACAGTAGTTTGGTGTAAAATTGAAATGTATACTCTTGGTAATGTCAAAGCATTGCATGCCCTGAGAAAATAACTTTTTTGTCTTGCTCAGCACAGGCATGAAACCAGTTTTAAACAACTCAGAATCATGTGGAAAGTTAACTTAAACTGTTAACATTAGGTTTGCACACAGTAGTTTGGTGTAAAATTGAAGTGTATACTATTGGTAATGACAAAGCATGCATGTCCTGAGAAAACAACTTTTTTGTCTTGCTCAACAGAGGCATGAAATCAGTTTTTAAGAACTCAGAATCATGTGGAAAGTTAACTTAAGGTGTTTCCATTAGGTTTCCACACAGTAGTTTGGTGTAAATTTGAAATGTATACTATTGGTAATGTCAAAGCATTGTATGCCCTGAGAAAATAACTTTTTTGTCTTGCTCAGCACAGGCATGAAAGCAGTTTTAAACAACTCAGAATCATGTGGAAAGTTAACTTAAGCTGTTAACATTAGGTTTGCACCCAGTAGTTTGGTGTAAAATTGAAATGTATACTATTGGTAATGTCAAAGCGTTGTATGCCCTGAGAAAACAACTTTTTTGTCTTGCTCTGCAGAAGCATGAAACCCGTTTTAAACATCTCATAATCATGTGGAAAGTTAACTTAAACTGTTAACATTAGGTTTGCACCCTGTAGTTTGGTGTAAAATTGAAATGTATACTATTGGTAATGACAAAGCATTGTATGCCCTGAGAAAACAACTTTTTTGTCTTGCTCAACAGAAGCATGAAACAGGTGTTAAGCAACTCAGAATCATGTGGGAAGTTGATTTAAGGTGTTTGCATTAGGTTTGCACACAGTAGTTTGGTGTAAAATTGAAATGTATACTCTTGGAAATGTCAAAGCATTGCATGCCCTGAGAAAATAACTTTTTTGTCTTGCTCAGCACAGGCATGAAACCAGTTTTAAACAACTCAGAATCATGTGGAAAGTTAACTTAAACTGTTAACATTAGGTTTGCACACAGTAGTTTGGTGTAAAATTGAAGTGTATACTATTGGTAATGTCAAAGCATTGCATGCCCTGAGAAAATAACTTTTTTGTCTTGCTCAGCACAGGCATGAAACCAGTTTTAAACAACTCAGAATCATGTGGAAAGTTAACTTAAACTGTTAACATTAGGTTTGCACACAGTAGTTTGGTGTAAAATTGAAGTGTATACTATTGGTAATGTCAAAGCATTGCATGCCCTGAGAAAATAACTTTTTTGTCTTGCTCAGCACAGGCATGAAACCAGTTTTAAACAACTCAGAATCATGTGGAAAGTTAACTTAAACTGTTAACATTAGGTTTGCACACAGTAGTTTGGTGTAAAATTGAAGTGTATACTATTGGTAATGACAAAGCATGCATGTCCTGAGAAAACAAATTTTTTGTCTTGCTCAACAGAGGCATGAAATCAGTTTTTAAGAACTCAGAATCATGTGGAAAGTTAACTTAAGGTGTTTCCATTAGGTTTCCACACAGTAGTTTGGTGTAAATTTGAAATGTATACTATTGGTAATGTCAAAGCATTGTATGCCCTGAGAAAACAACTTTGTTGTCTTGTTCAACAGAAGCATGAAACAGGTTTTAAACAACTCGTAATCATGTGAGAAGTTGATTTAAGGTGTTTGCATTAGGTTTACACACAGTAGTTTGGTGTAAAATTGAAATATATACTCTTGGTAATGTCAAAGCATTGCATGCCCTGAGAAAATAACTTTTTTGTCTTGCTCAGCACAGGCATGAAAGCAGTTTTAAACAACTCAGAATCATGTGGAAAGTTAACTTAAGCTGTTAACATTAGGTTTGCACCCAGTAGTTTGGTGTAAAATTGAAATGTATACTATTGGTAATGTCAAAGCGTTGTATGCCCTGAGAAAACAACATTTTTTGTCTTGCTCTGCAGAAGCATGAAACCCGTTTTAAACATCTCATAATCATGTGGAAAGTTAACTTAAACTGTTAACATTAGGTTTGCACCCTGTAGTTTGGTGTAAAATTGAAATGTATACTATTGGTAATGACAAAGCATTGTATGCCCTGAGAAAACAACTTTTTTGTCTTGCTCAACAGAAGCATGAAACAGGTGTTAAGCAACTCAGAATCATGTGGGAAGTTGATTTAAGGTGTTTGCATTAGGTTTGCACACAGTAGTTTGGTGTAAAATTGAAATGTATACTCTTGGAAATGTCAAAGCATTGCATGCCCTGAGAAAATAACTTTTTTGTCTTGCTCAGCACAGGCATGAAACCACTTTTAAACAACTCAGAATCATGTGGAAAGTTAACTTAAACTGTTAACATTAGGTTTGCACACAGTAGTTTGGTGTAAAATTGAAGTGTATACTATTGGTAATGTCAAAGCATGCATGTCCTGAGAAAATAACTTTTTTGTCTTGCTCTGCAGAAGCATGAAACCAGTTTTAAACATCTCATAATCATCTGGAAAGTTAACTTAAACTGTTAACATTAGGTTTGCACACAGTAGTTTGGTGTAAAATTGAGGTGTATACTATTGGTAATGTCAAAGCATGCATGTCCTGAGAAAACAACTTTTTTGTCTTGCTCAACAGAGGCATGAAACCAGTTTTAAACAACTCAGAATCATCTGGAAAGTTAACTTAAACTGTTAACATTAGGTTTGCACCCAGTAGTTTGGTGTAAAATTGAAATTTATACTCTTGGTAATGTCAAAGCGTTGTATGCCCTGAGAAAACAACTTTTTTGTCTTGCTCTGCAGAAGCATGAAACCAGTTTTAAACATTTCATAATCATGTGGAAAGAAACTTAAACTGTTAACATTAGGTTTGCACACAGTAGTTTGGTGTAAAATTGAAATGTATACACTTGGAAATGTCAAAGCATTGCATGCCCTGAGAAAATAACTTTTTTGTTTTGCTCAGCACAGGCATGAAACCACTTTTAAACAACTCAGAATCATGTGGAAAGTTAACTTAAACTGTTAACATTAGGTTTGCACACAGTAGTTTGGTGTAAAATTGAAATGTATACTCTTGGTAATGTCAAAGCATTGCATGCCCTGAGAAAATAACTTTTTTGTCTTGCTCAGCACAGGCATGAAACCAGTTTTAAACAACTCAGAATCATGTGGAAAGTTAACTTAAACTGTTAACATTAGGTTTGCACACAGTAGTTTGGTGTAAAATTGAAGTGTATACTATTGGTAATGACAAAGCATGCATGTCCTGAGAAAACAACTTTTTTGTCTTGCTCAACAGAGGCATGAAATCAGTTTTTAAGAACTCAGAATCATGTGGAAAGTTAACTTAAGGTGTTTCCATTAGGTTTCCACACAGTAGTTTGGTGTAAATTTGAAATGTATACTATTGGTAATGTCAAAGCATTGTATGCCCTGAGAAAATAACTTTTTTGTCTTGCTCAGCACAGGCATGAAAGCAGTTTTAAACAACTCAGAATCATGTGGAAAGTTAACTTAAGCTGTTAACATTAGGTTTGCACCCAGTAGTTTGGTGTAAAATTGAAATGTATACTATTGGTAATGTCAAAGCGTTGTATGCCCTGAGAAAACAACTTTTTTGTCTTGCTCTGCAGAAGCATGAAACCCGTTTTAAACATCTCATAATCATGTGGAAAGTTAACTTAAACTGTTAACATTAGGTTTGCACCCTGTAGTTTGGTGTAAAATTGAAATGTATACTATTGGTAATGACAAAGCATTGTATGCCCTGAGAAAACAACTTTTTTGTCTTGCTCAACAGAAGCATGAAACAGGTGTTAAGCAACTCAGAATCATGTGGGAAGTTGATTTAAGGTGTTTGCATTAGGTTTGCACACAGTAGTTTGGTGTAAAATTGAAATGTATACTCTTGGAAATGTCAAAGCATTGCATGCCCTGAGAAAATAACTTTTTTGTCTTGCTCAGCACAGGCATGAAACCAGTTTTAAACAACTCAGAATCATGTGGAAAGTTAACTTAAACTGTTAACATTAGGTTTGCACACAGTAGTTTGGTGTAAAATTGAAGTGTATACTATTGGTAATGTCAAAGCATGCATGTCCTGAGAAAATAACTTTTTTGTCTTGCTCAGCAGAGGCATGAAACCAGTTTTAAACAACTCAGAATCATCTGGAAAGTTAACCTAAACTGTTAACATTAGGTTTGCACCCAGTAGTTTGGTGTAAAATTGAAATGTATACTCTTGGTAATGTCAAAGCGTTGTATGCCCTGAGAAAACAACTTTTTTGTCTTGCTCTGCAGAAGCATGAAACCAGTTTTAAACATCTCATAATCATGTGGAAAGAAACTTAAACTGTTAACATTAGGTTTGCACACAGTAGTTTGGTGTAAAATTGAAATGTATACTCTTGGTAATGTCAAAGCATTGCATGCCCTGAGAAAATAACTTTTTTGTCTTGCTCAGCACAGGCATGAAACCAGTTTTAAACAACTCAGAATCATGTGGAAAGTTAACTTAAACTGTTAACATTAGGTTTGCACACAGTAGTTTGGTGTAAAATTGAAGTGTATACTATTGGTAATGTCAAAGCATTGCATGCCCTGAGAAAATAACTTTTTTGTCTTGCTCAGCACAGGCATGAAACCAGTTTTAAACAACTCAGAATCATGTGGAAAGTTAACTTAAACTGTTAACATTAGGTTTGCACACAGTAGTTTGGTGTAAAATTGAAGTGTATACTATTGGTAATGACAAAGCATGCATGTCCTGAGAAAACAAATTTTTTGTCTTGCTCAACAGAGGCATGAAATCAGTTTTTAAGAACTCAGAATCATGTGGAAAGTTAACTTAAGGTGTTTCCATTAGGTTTCCACACAGTAGTTTGGTGTAAATTTGAAATGTATACTATTGGTAATGTCAAAGCATTGTATGCCCTGAGAAAACAACTTTGTTGTCTTGTTCAACAGAAGCATGAAACAGGTTTTAAACAACTCGTAATCATGTGAGAAGTTGATTTAAGGTGTTTGCATTAGGTTTACACACAGTAGTTTGGTGTAAAATTGAAATATATACTCTTGGTAATGTCAAAGCATTGCATGCCCTGAGAAAATAACTTTTTTGTCTTGCTCAGCACAGGCATGAAAGCAGTTTTAAACAACTCAGAATCATGTGGAAAGTTAACTTAAGCTGTTAACATTAGGTTTGCACCCAGTAGTTTGGTGTAAAATTGAAATGTATACTATTGGTAATGTCAAAGCGTTGTATGCCCTGAGAAAACAACTTTTTTGTCTTGCTCTGCAGAAGCATGAAACCCGTTTTAAACATCTCATAATCATGTGGAAAGTTAACTTAAACTGTTAACATTAGGTTTGCACCCTGTAGTTTGGTGTAAAATTGAAATGTATACTATTGGTAATGACAAAGCATTGTATGCCCTGAGAAAACAACTTTTTTGTCTTGCTCAACAGAAGCATGAAACAGGTGTTAAGCAACTCAGAATCATGTGGGAAGTTGATTTAAGGTGTTTGCATTAGGTTTGCACACAGTAGTTTGGTGTAAAATTGAAATGTATACTCTTGGAAATGTCAAAGCATTGCATGCCCTGAGAAAATAACTTTTTTGTCTTGCTCAGCACAGGCATGAAACCAGTTTTAAACAACTCAGAATCATGTGGAAAGTTAACTTAAACTGTTAACATTAGGTTTGCACACAGTAGTTTGGTGTAAAATTGAAGTGTATACTATTGGTAATGTCAAAGCATGCATGTCCTGAGAAAATAACTTTATTGTCTTGCTCAGCAGAGGCATGAAACCAGTTTTAAACAACTCAGAATCATCTGGAAAGTTAACCTAAACTGTTAACATTAGGTTTGCACCCAGTAGTTTGGTGTAAAATTGAAATGTATACTCTTGGTAATGTCAAAGTGTTGTATGCCCTGAGAAAACAACTTTTTTGTCTTGCTCTGCAGAAGCATGAAACCAGTTTTAAACATCTCATAATCATGTGGAAAGAAACTTAAACTGTTAACATTAGGTTTGCACACAGTAGTTTGGTGTAAAATTGAAATGTATACTCTTGGTAATGTCAAAGCATTGCATGCCCTGAGAAAATAACTTTTTTGTCTTGCTCAGCACAGGCATGAAACCAGTTTTAAACAACTCAGAATCATGTGGAAAGTTAACTTAAACTGTTAACATTAGGTTTGCACACAGTAGTTTGGTGTAAAATTGAAGTGTGTACTATTGGTAATGACAAAGCATGCATGTCCTGAGAAAACAACTTTTTTGCCTTGCTCAACAGAGGCATGAAATCAGTTTTTAAGAACTCAGAATCATGTGGAAAGTTAACTTAAGGTGTTTCCATTAGGTTTCCACACAGTAGTTTGGTGTAAAATTGAAATGTATACTATTGGTAATGTCAAAGCATTGTATGCCCTGAGAAAACAACTTTGTTTCTTGCTCAACAGAAGCATGAAACAGGTTTTAAAAACTCGTAATCATGTGAGAAGTTGATTTAAGGTGTTTGCATTAGGTTTGCACACAGTAGTTTGGTGTAAAATTGAAATATATACTCTTGGTAATGTCAAAGCATTGCATGCCCTGAGAAAATAACTTTTTTGTCTTGCTCAGCACAGGCATGAAAGCAGTTTTAAACAACTCAGAATCATGTGGAAAGTTAACTTAAACTGTTAACATTAGGTTTGCACCCAGTAGTTTGGTGTAAAATTGAAATGTATACTATTGGTAATGTCAAAGCGTTGTATGCCCTGAGAAAACAACTTTTTTGTCTTGCTCTGCAGAAGCATGAAACCAGTTTTAAACATCTCATAATCATGTGGAAAGTTAACTTAAACTGTTAACATTAGGTTTGCACACAGTAGTTTGGTGTAAAATTGAAATGTATACTATTGGTATTGACAAAGCATTGTATGCCCTGAGAAAATAACTTTTTTGTCTTGCTCAGCACAGGCATGAAAGCAGTTTTAAACAACTCAGAATCATGTGGAAAGTTAACTTAAACTGTTAACATTAGGTTTGCACACAGTAGTTTGGTGTAAAATTGAAGTGTATACTATTGGTAATGTCAAAGCATGCATGTCCTGAGAAAACAACTTTTTTGTCTTGCTCAACAGAGGCATGAAATCAGTTTTTAAGAACTCAGAATCATGTGGAAAGTTAACTTAAGGTGTTTCCATTAGGTTTCCACACAGTAGTTTGGTGTAAAATTGAAATGTATACTATTGGTAATGTCAAAGCATTGTATGCCCTGAGAAAATAACTTTTTTGTCTTGCTCAACAGAAGCATGAAACAGGTTTTAAACAACTCAGAATCATGTGGGAAGTTATCTTAAACTGTTAACATTAGGTTTGCACACAGTAGTTTGGTGTAAAATTGAAATGTATACTCTTGGTAATGTCAAAGCACTGCATGCCCTGAGAAAATAACTTTTTTGTCCAGCTCAGCACAGGCATGAAACCAGTTTTAAACAACTCAGAATCATGTGGAAAGTTGATTTAAGGTGTTTCCATTAGGTTTGCACACAGTAGTTTGGTGTAAGATTGAAGTGTATACTCTCGGAAATGTCAAAGCATTGCATGCCCTGAGAAAATAACTTTTTTGTCTTGCTCAGCACAGGGTTGAAACCAGTTTTAAACAACTCAGAATCATGTGGAAAGTTAACTTAAACTGCTAACATTAGGTTTGCACACAGTAGTTTGGTGTAAAATTGAAGTCTATACTATTGGTAATGACAAAGCATGCATGTCCTGAGAAAACAACTTTTTTGTCTTGCTCAACAGAGGCATGAAATCAGTTTTTAAGAACTCAGAATCATGTGGAAAGTTAACTTAAGGTGTTTCCATTAGCTTTGCACCCAGTAGTTTGGTGTAAAATTGAAATGTATACTATTGGTAATGTCAAAGCGTTGTATGCCCTGAGAAAACAACTTTTTTGTCTTGCTCTGCAGAAGCATGAAACCAGTTTTAAACATCTCATAATCATGTGGAAAGTTAACTTAAACTGTTAACATTAGGTTTGCACCCTGTAGTTTGGTGTAAAATTGAAATGTATACTATTGGTAATGACAAAGCATTGTATGCCCTGAGAAAACAACTTTTTTGTCTTGCTCAACAGAAGCATGAAACAGGTGTTAAGCAACTCAGAATCATGTGGGAAGTTGATTTAAGGTGTTTGCATTAGGTTTGCACACAGTAGTTTGGTGTAAAATTGAAATATATACTCTTGGTAATGTCAAAACATTGCATGCCCTGAGAAAATAACTTTTTTGTCTTGCTCAGCACAGGCATGAAACCAGTTTTAAACAACGCAGAATCATGTGGAAAGTTAACTTAAACTGTTAACATTAGGTTTGCACACAGTAGTTTGGTGTAAAATTGAAGTGTATATTATTGGTAATGACAAAGCATGCATGTCCTGAGAAAACAACTTTTTTGTCTTGCTCAACAGAGGCATGAAATCAGTTTTTGAGAACTCAGAATCATGTGGAAGGTTGATTTAAGGTGTTTGAATTAGGTTTGCACACAGTAGTTTGGTGTAAAATTGAGATGTATACTCTTGGTAATGTCAAAGCATTGCGTGCCCTGAGAAAATAACTTTTTTGTCTAGCTCAGCACAGGCATGAAACCAGTTTTAAACAACTCAGAATCATGTGGAAAGTTGATTTAAGGTGTCTCCAGTAGGTTTCCACACAGCAGTTTGGTGTAAGATTGAAATGTATACGCTTGGTAATGTCAAAGCGTTGTGTGCCCTGAGAAAACAACTTTTTTGTCTTGCTCTGCAGAAGCATGAAACCAGTTTTAAACATCTCATAATCATCTGGAAAGTTAACTTAAACTGTTAACATTAGGTTTGCACACAGTAGTTTGGTGTAAAATTGAGGTGTATACTATTGGTAATGTCAAAGCATGCATGTCCTGAGAAAACAACTTTTTTGTCTTGCTCAACAGAGGCATGAAACCAGTTTTAAACAACTCAGAATCATCTGGAAAGTTAACTTAAACTGTTAACATTAGGTTTGCACCCAGTAGTTTGGTGTAAAATTGAAATTTATACTCTTGGTAATGTCAAAGCGTTGTATGCCCTGAGAAAACAACTTTTTTGTCTTGCTCTGCAGAAGCATGAAACCAGTTTTAAACATTTCATAATCATGTGGAAAGAAACTTAAACTGTTAACATTAGGTTTGCACACAGTAGTTTGGTGTAAAATTGAAATGTATACTCTTGGAAATGTCAAAGCATTGCATGCCCTGAGAAAATAACTTTTTTGTCTTGCTCAGCACAGGCATGAAACCACTTTTAAACAACTCAGAATCATGTGGAAAGTTAACTTAAACTGTTAACATTAGGTTTGCACACAGTAGTTTGGTGTAAAATTGAAATGTATACTCTTGGTAATGTCAAAGCATTGCATGCCCTGAGAAAATAACTTTTTTGTCTTGCTCAGCACAGGCATGAAACCAGTTTTAAACAACTCAGAATCATGTGGAAAGTTAACTTAAACTGTTAACATTAGGTTTGCACACAGTAGTTTGGTGTAAAATTGAAGTGTATACTATTGGTAATGACAAAGCATGCATGTCCTGAGAAAACAACTTTTTTGTCTTGCTCAACAGAGGCATGAAATCAGTTTTTAAGAACTCAGAATCATGTGGAAAGTTAACTTAAGGTGTTTCCATTAGGTTTCCACACAGTAGTTTGGTGTAAATTTGAAATGTATACTATTGGTAATGTCAAAGCATTGTATGCCCTGAGAAAATAACTTTTTTGTCTTGCTCAGCACAGGCATGAAAGCAGTTTTAAACAACTCAGAATCATGTGGAAAGTTAACTTAAGCTGTTAACATTAGGTTTGCACCCAGTAGTTTGGTGTAAAATTGAAATGTATACTATTGGTAATGTCAAAGCGTTGTATGCCCTGAGAAAACAACTTTTTTGTCTTGCTCTGCAGAAGCATGAAACCCGTTTTAAACATCTCATAATCATGTGGAAAGTTAACTTAAACTGTTAACATTAGGTTTGCACCCTGTAGTTTGGTGTAAAATTGAAATGTATACTATTGGTAATGACAAAGCGTTGTATGCCCTGAGAAAACAACTTTTTTGTCTTGCTCTGCAGAAGCATGAAACCAGTTTTAAACATCTCATAATCATGTGGAAAGAAACTTAAACTGTTAACATTAGGTTTGCACACAGTAGTTTGGTGTAAAATTGAAATGTATACTCTTGGTAATGTCAAAGCATTGCATGCCCTGAGAAAATAACTTTTTTGTCTTGCTCAGCACAGGCATGAAACCAGTTTTAAACAACTCAGAATCATGTGGAAAGTTAACTTAAACTGTTAACATTAGGTTTGCACACAGTAGTTTGGTGTAAAATTGAAGTGTATACTATTGGTAATGTCAAAGCATTGCATGCCCTGAGAAAATAACTTTTTTGTCTTGCTCAGCACAGGCATGAAACCAGTTTTAAACAACTCAGAATCATGTGGAAAGTTAACTTAAACTGTTAACATTAGGTTTGCACACAGTAGTTTGGTGTAAAATTGAAGTGTATACTATTGGTAATGACAAAGCATGCATGTCCTGAGAAAACAAATTTTTTGTCTTGCTCAACAGAGGCATGAAATCAGTATTTAAGAACTCAGAATCATGTGGAAAGTTAACTTAAGGTGTTTCCATTAGGTTTCCACACAGTAGTTTGGTGTAACTTTGAAATGTATACTATTGGTAATGTCAAAGCATTGTATGCCCTGAGAAAACAACTTTGTTGTCTTGTTCAACAGAAGCATGAAACAGGTTTTAAACAACTCGTAATCATGTGAGAAGTTGATTTAAGGTGTTTGCATTAGGTTTACATACAGTAGTTTGGTGTAAAATTGAAATATATACTCTTGGTAATGTCAAAGCATTGCATGCCCTGAGAAAATAACTTTTTTGTCTTGCTCAGCACAGGCATGAAAGCAGTTTTAAACAACTCAGAATCATGTGGAAAGTTAACTTAAGCTGTTAACATTAGGTTTGCACCAGTAGTTTGGTGTAAAATTGAAATGTATACTATTGGTAATGTCAAAGCGTTGTATGCCCTGAGAAAACAACTTTTTTGTCTTGCTCTGCAGAAGCATGAAACCCGTTTTAAACATCTCATAATCATGTGGAAAGTTAACTTAAACTGTTAACATTAGGTTTGCACCCTGTAGTTTGGTGTAAAATTGAAATGTATACTATTGGTAATGACAAAGCATTGTATGCCCTGAGAAAACAACTTTTTTGTCTTGCTCAACAGAAGCATGAAACAGGTGTTAAGCAACTCAGAATCATGTGGGAAGTTGATTTAAGGTGTTTGCATTAGGTTTGCACACAGTAGTTTGGTGTAAAATTGAAATGTATACTCTTGGAAATGTCAAAGCATTGCATGCCCTGAGAAAATAACTTTTTTGTCTTGCTCAGCACAGGCATGAAACCAGTTTTAAACAACTCAGAATCATGTGGAAAGTTAACTTAAACTGTTAACATTAGGTTTGCACACAGTAGTTTGGTGTAAAATTGAAGTGTATACTATTGGTAATGTCAAAGCATGCATGTCCTGAGAAAATAACTTTTTTGTCTTGCTCAGCAGAGGCATGAAACCAGTTTTAAACAACTCAGAATCATCTGGAAAGTTAACCTAAACTGTTAACATTAGGTTTGCACACAGTAGTTTGGTGTAAAATTGAAATGTATACTCTTGGTAATGTCAAAGCGTTGTATGCCCTGAGAAAACAACTTTTTTGTCTTGCTCTGCAGAAGCATGAAACCAGTTTTAAACATCTCATAATCATGTGGAAAGAAACTTAAACTGTTAACATTAGGTTTGCACACAGTAGTTTGGTGTAAAATTGAAATGTATACTCTTGGTAATGTCAAAGCATTGCATGCCCTGAGAAAATAACTTTTTTGTCTTGCTCAGCACAGGCATGAAACCAGTTTTAAACAACTCAGAATCATGTGGAAAGTTAACTTAAACTGTTAACATTAGGTTTGCACACAGTAGTTTGGTGTAAAATTGAAGTGTATACTATTGGTAATGTCAAAGCATTGCATGCCCTGAGAAAATAACTTTTTTGTCTTGCTCAGCACAGGCATGAAACCAGTTTTAAACAACTCAGAATCATGTGGAAAGTTAACTTAAACTGTTAACATTAGGTTTGCACACAGTAGTTTGGTGTAAAATTGAAGTGTATACTATTGGTAATGACAAAGCATGCATGTCCTGAGAAAACAAATTTTTTGTCTTGCTCAACAGAGGCATGAAATCAGTATTTAAGAACTCAGAATCATGTGGAAAGTTAACTTAAGGTGTTTCCATTAGGTTTCCACACAGTAGTTTGGTGTAACTTTGAAATGTATACTATTGGTAATGTCAAAGCATTGTATGCCCTGAGAAAACAACTTTGTTGTCTTGTTCAACAGAAGCATGAAACAGGTTTTAAACAACTCGTAATCATGTGAGAAGTTGATTTAAGGTGTTTGCATTAGGTTTACATACAGTAGTTTGGTGTAAAATTGAAATATATACTCTTGGTAATGTCAAAGCATTGCATGCCCTGAGAAAATAACTTTTTTGTCTTGCTCAGCACAGGCATGAAAGCAGTTTTAAACAACTCAGAATCATGTGGAAAGTTAACTTAAGCTGTTAACATTAGGTTTGCACCCAGTAGTTTGGTGTAAAATTGAAATGTATACTATTGGTAATGTCAAAGCGTTGTATGCCCTGAGAAAACAACTTTTTTGTCTTGCTCTGCAGAAGCATGAAACCCGTTTTAAACATCTCATAATCATGTGGAAAGTTAACTTAAACTGTTAACATTAGGTTTGCACCCTGTAGTTTGGTGTAAAATTGAAATGTATACTATTGGTAATGACAAAGCATTGTATGCCCTGAGAAAACAACTTTTTTGTCTTGCTCAACAGAAGCATGAAACAGGTGTTAAGCAACTCAGAATCATGTGGGAAGTTGATTTAAGGTGTTTGCATTAGGTTTGCACACAGTAGTTTGGTGTAAAATTGAAATGTATACTCTTGGAAATGTCAAAGCATTGCATGCCCTGAGAAAATAACTTTTTTGTCTTGCTCAGCACAGGCATGAAACCAGTTTTAAACAACTCAGAATCATGTGGAAAGTTAACTTAAACTGTTAACATTAGGTTTGCACACAGTAGTTTGGTGTAAAATTGAAGTGTATACTATTGGTAATGTCAAAGCATGCATGTCCTGAGAAAATAACTTTTTTGTCTTGCTCAGCAGAGGCATGAAACCAGTTTTAAACAACTCAGAATCATCTGGAAAGTTAACCTAAACTGTTAACATTAGGTTTGCACCCAGTAGTTTGGTGTAAAATTGAAATGTATACTCTTGGTAATGTCAAAGCGTTGTATGCCCTGAGAAAACAACTTTTTTGTCTTGCTCTGCAGAAGCATGAAACCAGTTTTAAACATCTCATAATCATGTGGAAAGAAACTTAAACTGTTAACATTAGGTTTGCACACAGTAGTTTGGTGTAAAATTGAAATGTATACTCTTGGTAATGTCAAAGCATTGCATGCCCTGAGAAAATAACTTTTTTGTCTTGCTCAGCACAGGTATGAAACCAGTTTTAAACAACTCAGAATCATGTGGAAAGTTAACTTAAACTGTTAACATTAGGTTTGCACACAGTAGTTTGGTGTAAAATTGAAGTGTATACTATTGGTAATGACAAAGCATGCATGTCCTGAGAAAACAATTTTTTGCCTTGCTCAACAGAGGCATGAAATCAGTTTTTAAGAACTCAGAATCATGTGGAAAGTTAACTTAAGGTGTTTCCATTAGGTTTACACACAGTAGTTTGGTGTAAAATTGAAATGTATACTATTGGTAATGTCAAAGCATTGTATGCCCTGAGAAAACAACTTTGTTTCTTGCTCAACAGAAGCATGAAACAGGTTTTAAAAACTCGTAATCATGTGAGAAGTTGATTTAAGGTGTTTGCATTAGGTTTGCACACAGTAGTTTGGTGTAAAATTGAAATATATACTCTTGGTAATGTCAAAGCATTGCATGCCCTGAGAAAATAACTTTTTTGTCTTGCTCAGCACAGGCATGAAAGCAGTTTTAAACAACTCAGAATCATGTGGAAAGTTAACTTAAACTGTTAACATTAGGTTTGCACCCAGTAGTTTGGTGTAAAATTGAAATGTATACTATTGGTAATGTCAAAGCGTTGTATGCCCTGAGAAAACAACTTTTTTGTCTTGCTCTGCAGAAGCATGAAACCAGTTTTAAACATCTCATAATCATGTGGAAAGTTAACTTAAACTGTTAACATTAGGTTTGCACACAGTAGTTTGGTGTAAAATTGAAATGTATACTATTGGTATTGACAAAGCATTGTATGCCCTGAGAAAATAACTTTTTTGTCTTGCTCAGCACAGGCATGAAACCAGTTTTAAACAACTCAGAATCATGTGGAAAGTTAACTTAAACTGTTAACATTAGGTTTGCACCCAGTAGTTTGGTGTAAAATTGAAATGTATACTATTGGTAATGACAAAGCATTGTATGCCCTGAGAAAACAACTTTTTTGTCTTGCTCAACAGAAGCATGAAACAGGTGTTAAACAACTCAGAATCATGTGGGAAGTTGATTTAAGGTGTTTGCATTAGGTTTGCACACAGTAGTTTGGTGTAAAATTGAAATGTATACTCTCGGAAATGTCAAAGCATTGCATGCCCTGAGAAAATAACTTTTTTGTCTTGCTCAGCACAGGCATGAAAGCAGTTTTAAACAACTCAGAATCATGTGGAAAGTTAACTTAAACTGTTAACATTAGGTTTGCACACAGTAGTTTGGTGTAAAATTGAAGTGTATACTATTGGTAATGTCAAAGCATGCATGTCCTGAGAAAATAACTCTTTTGTCCAGCTCAGCACAGGCATGAAACCAGTTTTAAACAACTCAGAATCATGTGGAAAGTTGATTTAAGGTGTTTCCATTAGGTTTCCACACAGTAGTTTGGTGTAAGATTGAAATGTATACGCTTGGTAATGTCAAAGCGTTGTATGCCCTGAGAAAAGAACTTTTTTGTCTTGCTCTGCAGAAGCATGAAACCAGTTTTAAACATCTCATAATCATGTGGAAAGTTAACTTAAACTGTTAACATTAGGTTTGCACACAGTAGTTTGGTGTAAAATTGAAGTGTATACTGTTGGTAATGTCAAAGCATGCATGTCCTGAGAAAATAACTTTTTTGTCTTGCTCAGCAGAGGCATGAAACCAGTTTAAAACAACTCAGAATCATCTGGAAAGTTAACCTAAACTGTTAACATTAGGTTTGCACCCAGTAGTTTGGTGTAAAATTGAAATGTATACTCTTGGTAATGTCAAAGCATTGCATGCCCTGAGAAAATAACTTTTTTGTCTTGCTCAGCACAGGCATGAAACCAGTTTTAAACAACTCAGAATGATGTGGAAAGTTAACTTAAACTGTTAACATTAGGTTTGCACACAGTAGTTTGGTGTAAAATTGAAGTGTATACTATTGGTAATGACAAAGCATGCATGTCCTGAGAAAAAAACTTTTTTGTCTTGCTCAACAGAGGCATGAAATCAGTTTTTAAGAACTCAGAATCATGTGGAAAGTTAACTTAAGGTGTTTCCATTAGGTTTACACACAGTAGTTTGGTGTAAAATTGAAATGTATACTATTGGTAATGTCAAAGCATTGTATGCCCTGAGAAAACAACTTTGTTTCTTGCTCAACAGAAGCATGAAACAGGTTTTAAACAACTCGTAATCATGTGAGAAGTTGATTTAAGGTGTTTGCATTAGGCACACAGTAGTTTGGTGTAAAATTGAAATATATAGTCTTGGTGATGTCAAAGCATTGCATGCCCTGAGAAAATAACTTTTTTCTCTTGCTCAGCACAGGCATGAAAGCAGTTTTAAACAACTCAGAATCATGTGGAAAGTTAACTTAAACTGTTAACATTAGGTTTGCACACAGTACTTTGGTGTAAAATTGAAGTGTATACTATTGGTAATGTCAAAGCATGCATGTCCTGAGAAAACAACTTTTTTGTCTTGCTCAACAGAGGCAAAAAATCAGTTTTTAAGAACTCAGAATCATGTGGAAAGTTAACTTAAGGTGTTTGCATTAGGTTTTCACACAGTAGTTTGGTGTAAATTTGAAATGTATACTCTTGGTAATGTCAAAGCATTGCATGCCCTGAGAAAATAACTTTTTTGTCTTGCTCAGCACAGGCATAAAACCAGTTTTAAACAGCTCAGAATCATGTGGAAAGTTAACTTAAACTGCTAACATTAGGTTTGCACACAGTAGTTTGGTGTAAAATTGATGTCTATAATATTGGTAATGTCAAAGCATGCATGTCCTGAGAAAACAACTTTTTTGTCTTGCTCAACAGAGGCATGAAACAGGTTTTAAACAACTCAGAATCATGTGGAAAGTTAACTTAAACTGTTAACATTAGGTTTGCACACAGTAGTTTGGTGTAAAATTGAAGTGTATATTATTGGTAATGTCAAAGCATGCATGTCCTGAGAAAACAACTTTTTTGTCTTGCTCAACAGAGGCATGAAATCAGTTTTTAAGAACTCAGAATCATGTGGAAAGTTAACTTAAACTGTTAACATTAGGTTTACACACAGTAGTTTGGTGTAAAATTGAAATGTATACTATTGGTAATGTCAAAGCATTGTATGCCCTGAGAAAACAACTTTGTTTCTTGCTCAACAGAAGCATGAAACAGGTTTTAAACAACTCGTAATCATGTGAGAAGTTGATTTAAGGTGTTTGCATTAGGTTTGCACACAGTAGTTTGGTGTAAAAATGAAATGTATACTCTTGGTAATGTCAAAGCATTGCATGCCCTGAGAAAATAACTTTTTTGTCTTGCTCAGCACAGGCATGAAAGCAGTTTTAAACAACTCAGAATCATGTGGAAAGTTAACTTAAACTGTTAACATTAGGTTTGCACACAGTAGTTTGGTGTAAAATTGAAGTGTATACTATTGGTAATGTCAAAGCATTCAGGTCCTGAGAAAATAACTCTTTTGTCCAGCTCAGCACAGGCATGAAACCAGTTTTAAACAACTCAGAATCATGTGGAAAGTTGATTTAAGGTGTTTCCATTAGGTTTCCACACAGTAGTTTGGTGTAAGATTGAAATGTATACGCTTGGTAATGTCAAAGCGTTGTATGCCCTGAGAAAACAACTTTTTTGTCTTGCTCTGCAGAAGCATGAAACCAGTTTTAAACATCTCATAATCATGTGGAAAGTTAACTTAAACTGTTAACATTAGGTTTGCACACAGTAGTTTGGTGTAAAATTGAAATTTATACTCTTGGTAATGTCAAAGCGTTGTATGCCCTGAGAAAACAACTTTTTTGTCTTGCTCTGCAGAAGCATGAAACCAGTTTTAAACATTTCATAATCATGTGGAAAGAAACTTAAACTGTTAACATTAGGTTTGCACACAGTAGTTTGGTGTAAAATTGAAATGTATACTCTTGGAAATGTCAAAGCATTGCATGCCCTGAGAAAATAACTTTTTTGTCTTGCTCAGCACAGGCATGAAACCACTTTTAAACAACTCAGAATCATGTGGAAAGTTAACCTAAACTGTTAACATTAGGTTTGCACACAGTAGTTTGGTGTAAAATTGAAATGTATACTCTTGGTAATGTCAAAGCATTGCATGCCCTGAGAAAATAACTTTTTTGTCTTGCTCAGCACAGGCATGAAACCAGTTTTAAACAACTCAGAATCATGTGGAAAGTTAACTTAAACTGTTAACATTAGGTTTGCACACAGTAGTTTGGTGTAAAATTGAAGTGTATACTATTGGTAATGACAAAGCATGCATGTCCTGAGAAAACAACTTTTTTGTCTTGCCCAACAGAGGCATGAAATCAGTTTTTAAGAACTCAGAATCATGTGGAAAGTTAACTTAAGGTGTTTCCATTAGGTTTCCACACAGTAGTTTGGTGTAAATTTGAAATGTATACTATTGGTAATGTCAAAGCATTGTATGCCCTGAGAAAATAACTTTTTTGTCTTGCTCAGCACAGGCATGAAAGCAGTTTTAAACAACTCAGAATCATGTGGAAAGTTAACTTAAGCTGTTAACATTAGGTTTGCACCCAGTAGTTTGGTGTAAAATTGAAATGTATACTATTGGTAATGTCAAAGCGTTGTATGCCCTGAGAAAACAACTTTTTTGTCTTGCTCTGCAGAAGCATGAAACCCGTTTTAAACATCTCATAATCATGTGGAAAGTTAACTTAAACTGTTAACATTAGGTTTGCACCCTGTAGTTTGGTGTAAAATTGAAATGTATACTATTGGTAATGACAAAGCGTTGTATGCCCTGAGAAAACAACTTTTTTGTCTTGCTCTGCAGAAGCATGAAACCAGTTTTAAACATCTCATAATCATGTGGAAAGAAACTTAAACTGTTAACATTAGGTTTGCACACAGTAGTTTGGTGTAAAATTGAAATGTATACTCTTGGTAATGTCAAAGCATTGCATGCCCTGAGAAAATAACTTTTTTGTCTTGCTCAGCACAGGCATGAAACCAGTTTTAAACAACTCAGAATCATGTGGAAAGTTAACTTAAACTGTTAACATTAGGTTTGCACACAGTAGTTTGGTGTAAAATTGAAGTGTATACTATTGGTAATGTCAAAGCATTGCATGCCCTGAGAAAATAACTTTTTTGTCTTGCTCAGCACAGGCATGAAACTAGTTTTAAACAACTCAGAATCATGTGGAAAGTTAACTTAAACTGTTAACATTAGGTTTGCACACAGTAGTTTGGTGTAAAATTGAAGTGTATACTATTGGTAATGACAAAGCATGCATGTCCTGAGAAAACAAATTTTTTGTCTTGCTCAACAGAGGCATGAAATCAGTTTTTAAGAACTCAGAATCATGTGGAAAGTTAACTTAAGGTGTTTCCATTAGGTTTCCACACAGTAGTTTGGTGTAACTTTGAAATGTATACTATTGGTAATGTCAAAGCATTGTATGCCCTGAGAAAACAACTTTGTTGTCTTGTTCAACAGAAGCATGAAACAGGTTTTAAACAACTCGTAATCATGTGAGAAGTTGATTTAAGGTGTTTGCATTAGGTTTACACACAGTAGTTTGGTGTAAAATTGAAATATATACTCTTGGTAATGTCAAAGCATTGCATGCCCTGAGAAAATAACTTTTTTGTCTTGCTCAGCACAGGCATGAAAGCAGTTTTAAACAACTCAGAATCATGTGGAAAGTTAACTTAAGCTGTTAACATTAGGTTTGCACCCAGTAGTTTGGTGTAAAATTGAAATGTATACTATTGGTAATGTCAAAGCGTTGTATGCCCTGAGAAAACAACTTTTTTGTCTTGCTCTGCAGAAGCATGAAACCCGTTTTAAACATCTCATAATCATGTGGAAAGTTAACTTAAACTGTTAACATTAGGTTTGCACCCTGTAGTTTGGTGTAAAATTGAAATGTATACTATTGGTAATGACAAAGCATTGTATGCCCTGAGAAAACAACTTTTTTGTCTTGCTCAACAGAAGCATGAAACAGGTGTTAAGCAACTCAGAATCATGTGGGAAGTTGATTTAAGGTGTTTGCATTAGGTTTGCACACAGTAGTTTGGTGTAAAATTGAAATGTATACTCTTGGAAATGTCAAAGCATTGCATGCCCTGAGAAAATAACTTTTTTGTCTTGCTCAGCACAGGCATGAAACCAGTTTTAAACAACTCAGAATCATGTGGAAAGTTAACTTAAACTGTTAACATTAGGTTTGCACACAGTAGTTTGGTGTAAAATTGAAGTGTATACTATTGGTAATGTCAAAGCATGCATGTCCTGAGAAAATAACTTTTTTGTCTTGCTCAGCAGAGGCATGAAACCAGTTTTAAACAACTCAGAATCATCTGGAAAGTTAACCTAAACTGTTAACATTAGGTTTGCACCCAGTAGTTTGGTGTAAAATTGAAATGTATACTCTTGGTAATGTCAAAGCGTTGTATGCCCTGAGAAAACAACTTTGTTGTCTTGCTCTGCAGAAGCATGAAACCAGTTTTAAACATCTCATAATCATGTGGAAAGAAACTTAAACTGTTAACATTAGGTTTGCACACAGTAGTTTGGTGTAAAATTGAAATGTATACTCTTGGTAATGTCAAAGCATTGCATGCCCTGAGAAAATAACTTTTTTGTCTTGCTCAGCACAGGCATGAAACCAGTTTTAAACAACTCAGAATCATGTGGAAAGTTAACTTAAACTGTTAACATTAGGTTTGCACACAGTAGTTTGGTGTAAAATTGAAGTGTATACTATTGGTAATGACAAAGCATGCATGTCCTGAGAAAACAACTTTTTTGCCTTGCTCAACAGAGGCATGAAATCAGTTTTTAAGAACTCAGAATCATGTGGAAAGTTAACTTAAGGTGTTTCCATTAGGTTTACACACAGTAGTTTGGTGTAAAATTGAAATGTATACTATTGGTAATGTCAAAGCATTGTATGCCCTGAGAAAACAACTTTGTTTCTTGCTCAACAGAAGCATGAAACAGGTTTTAAAAACTCGTAATCATGTGAGAAGTTGATTTAAGGTGTTTGCATTAGGTTTGCACACAGTAGTTTGGTGTAAAATTGAAATATATACTCTTGGTAATGTCAAAGCATTGCATGCCCTGAGAAAATAACTTTTTTGTCTTGCTCAGCACAGGCATGAAAGCAGTTTTAAACAACTCAGAATCATGTGGAAAGTTAACTTAAACTGTTAACATTAGGTTTGCACCCAGTAGTTTGGTGTAAAATTGAAATGTATACTATTGGTAATGTCAAAGCGTTGTATGCCCTGAGAAAACAACTTTTTTGTCTTGCTCTGCAGAAGCATGAAACCAGTTTTAAACATCTCATAATCATGTGGAAAGTTAACTTAAACTGTTAACATTAGGTTTGCACACAGTAGTTTGGTGTAAAATTGAAATGTATACTATTGGTATTGACAAAGCATTGTATGCCCTGAGAAAATAACTTTTTTGTCTTGCTCAGCACAGGCATGAAACCAGTTTTAAACAACTCAGAATCATGTGGAAAGTTAACTTAAACTGTTAACATTAGGTTTGCACCCAGTAGTTTGGTGTAAAATTGAAATGTATACTATTGGTAATGACAAAGCATTGTATGCCCTGAGAAAACAACTTTTTTGTCTTGCTCAACAGAAGCATGAAACAGGTGTTAAACAACTCAGAATCATGTGGGAAGTTGATTTAAGGTGTTTGCATTAGGTTTGCACACAGTAGTTTGGTGTAAAATTGAAATGTATACTCTCGGAAATGTCAAAGCATTGCATGCCCTGAGAAAATAACTTTTTTGTCTTGCTCAGCACAGGGTTGAAACCAGTTTTAAACAACTCAGAAACATGTGGAAAGTTAACTTAAACTGTTAACATTAGGTTTGCACACAGTAGTTTGGTGTAAAATTGAAATGTATACTCTTGGTAATGTCAAAGCATTGCATGCCCTGAGAAAACAACTTTTTTGTCTTTCTCTGCAGAAGCATGAAACCAGTTTTAAACATCTCACAATCATGTGGAAAGTTATCTTAAACTGTTAACATTAGGTTTGCACACAGTAGTTTGGTGTAAAATTGAAATGTATACTATTGGTAATGACAATGCATTGTATGCCCTGAGAAAACAACTTTTTTGTCTTGCTCAACAGAGGCATGAAATCAGTTTTTAAGAACTCAGAATCATGTGGAAAGTTAACTTAAGGTGTTTCCATTAGGTTTACACACAGTAGTTTGGTGTAAAATTGAAATGTATACTATTGGTAATGTCAAAGCATTGTATGCCCTGAGAAAACAACTTTGTTTCTTGCTCAACAGAAGCATGAAACAGGTTTTAAACAACTCGTAATCATGTGAGAAGTTGATTTAAGGTGTTTGCATTAGGCACACAGTAGTTTGGTGTAAAATTGAAATATATAGTCTTGGTGATGTCAAAGCATTGCATGCCCTGAGAAAATAACTTTTTTCTCTTGCTCAGCACAGGCATGAAAGCAGTTTTAAACAACTCAGAATCATGTGGAAAGTTAACTTAAACTGTTAACATTAGGTTTGCACACAGTACTTTGGTGTAAAATTGAAGTGTATACTATTGGTAATGTCAAAGCATGCATGTCCTGAGAAAACAACTTTTTTGTCTTGCTCAACAGAGGCAAAAAATCAGTTTTTAAGAACTCAGAATCATGTGGAAAGTTAACTTAAGGTGTTTGCATTAGGTTTGCACACAGTAGTTTGGTGTAAATTTGAAATGTATACTCTTGGTAATGTCAAAGCATTGCATGCCCTGAGAAAATAACTTTTTTGTCTTGCTCAGCACAGGCATAAAACCAGTTTTAAACAGCTCAGAATCATGTGGAAAGTTAACTTAAACTGCTAACATTAGGTTTGCACACAGTAGTTTGGTGTAAAATTGATGTCTATAATATTGGTAATGTCAAAGCATGCATGTCCTGAGAAAACAACTTTTTTGTCTTGCTCAACAGAGGCATGAAACAGGTTTTAAACAACTCAGAATCATGTGGAAAGTTAACTTAAACTGTTAACATTAGGTTTGCACACAGTAGTTTGGTGTAAAATTGAAGTGTATATTATTGGTAATGTCAAAGCATGCATGTCCTGAGAAAACAACTTTTTTGTCTTGCTCAACAGAGGCATGAAATCAGTTTTTAAGAACTCAGAATCATGTGGAAAGTTAACTTAAACTGTTAACATTAGGTTTACACACAGTAGTTTGGTGTAAAATTGAAATGTATACTATTGGTAATGTCAAAGCATTGTATGCCCTGAGAAAACAACTTTGTTTCTTGCTCAACAGAAGCATGAAACAGGTTTTAAACAACTCGTAATCATGTGAGAAGTTGATTTAAGGTGTTTGCATTAGGTTTGCACACAGTAGTTTGGTGTAAAAATGAAATGTATACTCTTGGTAATGTCAAAGCATTGCATGCCCTGAGAAAATAACTTTTTTGTCTTGCTCAGCACAGGCATGAAAGCAGTTTTAAACAACTCAGAATCATGTGGAAAGTTAACTTAAACTGTTAACATTAGGTTTGCACACAGTAGTTTGGTGTAAAATTGAAGTGTATACTATTGGTAATGTCAAAGCATGCATGTCCTGAGAAAATAACTCTTTTGTCCAGCTCAGCACAGGCATGAAACCAGTTTTAAACAACTCAGAATCATGTGGAAAGTTGATTTAAGGTGTTTCCATTAGGTTTCCACACAGTAGTTTGGTGTAAGATTGAAATGTATACGCTTGGTAATGTCAAAGCGTTGTATGCCCTGAGAAAAGAACTTTTTTGTCTTGCTCTGCAGAAGCATGAAACCAGTTTTAAACATCTCATAATCATGTGGAAAGTTAACTTAAACTGTTAACATTAGGTTTGCACACAGTAGTTTGGTGTAAAATTGAAGTGTATACTGTTGGTAATGTCAAAGCATGCATGTCCTGAGAAAATAACTTTTTTGTCTTGCTCAGCAGAGGCATGAAACCAGTTTAAAACAACTCAGAATCATCTGGAAAGTTAACCTAAACTGTTAACATTAGGTTTGCACCCAGTAGTTTGGTGTAAAATTGAAATGTATACTCTTGGTAATGTCAAAGCATTGCATGCCCTGAGAAAATAACTTTTTTGTCTTGCTCAGCACAGGCATGAAACCAGTTTTAAACAACTCAGAATGATGTGGAAAGTTAACTTAAACTGTTAACATTAGGTTTGCACACAGTAGTTTGGTGTAAAATTGAAGTGTATACTATTGGTAATGACAAAGCATGCATGTCCTGAGAAAAAAACTTTTTTGTCTTGCTCAACAGAGGCATGAAATCAGTTTTTAAGAACTCAGAATCATGTGGAAAGTTAACTTAAACTGTTAACATTAGGTTTACACACAGTAGTTTGGTGTAAAATTGAAATGTATACTATTGGTAATGTCAAAGCATTGTATGCCCTGAGAAAACAACTTTGTTTCTTGCTCAACAGAAGCATGAAACAGGTTTTAAACAACTCGTAATCATGTGAGAAGTTGATTTAAGGTGTTTGCATTAGGTTTGCACACAGTAGTTTGGTGTAAAAATGAAATGTATACTCTTGGTAATGTCAAAGCATTGCATGCCCTGAGAAAATAACTTTTTTGTCTTGCTCAGCACAGGCATGAAAGCAGTTTTAAACAACTCAGAATCATGTGGAAAGTTAACTTAAACTGTTAACATTAGGTTTGCACACAGTAGTTTGGTGTAAAATTGAAGTGTATACTATTGGTAATGTCAAAGCATGCAGGTCCTGAGAAAATAACTCTTTTGTCCAGCTCAGCACAGGCATGAAACCAGTTTTAAACAACTCAGAATCATGTGGAAAGTTGATTTAAGGTGTTTCCATTAGGTTTCCACACAGTAGTTTGGTGTAAGATTGAAATGTATACGCTTGGTAATGTCAAAGCGTTGTATGCCCTGAGAAAACAACTTTTTTGTCTTGCTCTGCAGAAGCATGAAACCAGTTTTAAACATCTCATAATCATGTGGAAAGTTAACTTAAACTGTTAACATTAGGTTTGCACACAGTAGTTTGGTGTAAAATTGAAGTGTATACTGTTGGTAATGTCAAAGCATGCATGTCCTGAGAAAATAACTTTTTTGTCTTGCTCAGCAGAGGCATGAAACCAGTTTAAAACAACTCAGAATCATCTGGAAAGTTAACCTAAACTGTTAACATTAGGTTTGCACCCAGTAGTTTGGTGTAAAATTGAAATGTATACTCTTGGTAATGTCAAAGCGTTGTATGCCCTGAGAAAACAACTTTTTTGTCTTGCTCAACAGAAGCATGAAACAGGTGTTAAACAACTCAGAATCATGTGGGAAGTTGACTTAAGGTGTTTGCATTATTTTTGCACACAGTAGTTTGTTGTAAAATTGAAATGTATACTCTCGGAAATGTCAAAGCATTGCATGCCCTGAGAAAATAACTTTTTTGTCTTGCTCAGCACAGGGTTGAAACCAGTTTTAAACAACTCAGAATCATGTGGAAAGTTAACTTAAACTGTTAACATTAGGTTTGCACACAGTAGTTTGGTGTAAAATTGAAGTCTATAATATTGGTAATGTCAAAGCATGCATGTCCTGAGAAAACAACTTTTTTGTCTTGCTCAACAGAGGCATGAAATCAGTTTTTAAGAACTCAGAATCATGTGGAAAGTTAACTTAAGGTGTTTCCATTAGGTGTCCACACAGTAGTTTGGTGTAAAATTGAAATGTATACGCTTGGTAATGTCAAAGCATTGTATGCCCTGAGAAAACAACTTTTTTGTCTTGCTCAACAGAAGCATGAAACAGGTTTTAAACAACTCGTAATCATGTGAGAAGTTGATTTAAGGTGTTTGCATTAGGTTTGCACACAGTAGTTTGGTGTAAAATTGAAATGTATACTCTTGGTAATGTCAAAGCATTGCACGCCCTTAGAAAATAACTTTTTTGTCCAGCTCAGCAGAGGCATGAAACCAGTTTTAAACAACTCAGAATCATGTGGAAAGTTGATTTAAGGTGTTTCCATTAGGTTTCCACACAGTAGTTTGGTGTAAAATTGAAATGTATACTCTTGGTAATGTCAAAGCGTTGTATGCCCTGAGAAAACAACTTTTTTGTCTTGCTCTGCAGAAGCATGAAACCAGTTTTAAACATCTCATAATCATGTGGAAAGAAACTTAAACTGTTAACATTAGGTTTGCACACAGTAGTTTGGTGTAAAATTGAAATGTATTCTCTTGGTAATGTCAAAGCATTGCATGCCCTGAGAAAATAACTTTTTTGTCTTGCTCAGCACAGGCATGAAACCAGTTTTAAACAACTCAGAATCATGTGGGAAGTTAACTTAAACTGTTAACATTAGGTTTGCACACAGTAGTTTGGTGTAAAATTGAAGTGTATACTATTGGTAATGACAAAGCATGCATGTCCTGAGAAAACAACTTTTTTGTCTTGCTCAACAGAGGCATGAAATCAGTTTTTAAGAACTCAGAATCATGTGGAAAGTTAACTTCAGGTGTTTCCATTAGGTTTACACACAGTAGTTTGGTGTAAAATTGAAATGTATACTCTTGGTAATGTCAAAGCGTTGTATGCCCTGAGAAAACAACTCTTTTGTCTTGCTCTGCAGAAGCATGAAACCAGTTTTAAACATCTCATAATCATGTGGAAAGTTAACTTAAACTGTTAAAATTAGGTTTGCACACAGTAGTTTGGTGTAAAATTGAAATGTATACTATTGGTATTGACAAAGCATTGTATGCCCTGAGAAAACAACTTTTTTGTCTTGCTCAACAGAAGCATGAAACAGGTTTTAAACAACTCAGAATCATGTGGGAAGTTGATTTAAGGAGTTTGCATTAGGTTTGCACACAGTAGTTTGGTGTAAAAATGAAATGTATACTCTTGGTAATGTCAAAGCATTGCATGCCCTGAGAAAATAACTTTTTTGTCTTGCTCAGCACAGGCATGAAACCAGTTTTAAACAACTCAGAATCATGTGGAAAGTTAACTTAAACTGTTAACATTAGGTTTCCACACAGTAGTTTGGTGTAAAATTGAAGTGTATAGTATTGGTAATGTCAAAGCATGCATGTCCTGAGAAAACAACTTTTTTGTCTTGCTCAACAGAAGCATGAAACAGGTTTTAAACAACTCAGAATCATGTGAGAAGTTGATTTAAGGAGTTTGCATTAGGTTTGCACACAGTAGTTTGGTGTAAAAATGAAATGTATACTCTTGGTAATGTCAAAGCATTGCATGCCCTGAGAAAATAACTTTTTTGTCTTGCTCAGCACAGGCATGAAACCAGTTTTAAACAACTCAGAATCATGTGGAAAGTTAACTTAAACTGTTAACATTAGGTTTGCACACAGTAGTTTGGTGTAAAATTGAAGTGTATACTATTGGTAATGACAAAGCATGCATGTCCTGAGAAAACAACTTTTTTGCCTTGCTCAACAGAGGCATGAAATCAGTTTTTAAGAACTCAGTATCATGTGGAAAGTTAACTTAAGGTGTTTCCATTAGGTTTACACACAGTAGTTTGGTGTAAAATTGAAATGTATACTATTGGTAATGTCAAAGCATTGTATGCCCTGAGAAAACAACTTTGTTTCTTGCTCAACAGAAGCATGAAACAGGTTTTAAACAACTCGTAATCATGTGAGAAGTTGATTTAAGCTGTTTGCATTAGGTTTGCACACAGTAGTTTGGTGTAAAATTGAAATATATACTCTTGGTAATGTCAAAGCATTGCATGCCCTGTGAAAATAACTTTTTTGTCTTGCTCAGCACAGGCATGAAACCAGTTTTAAACAACTCAGAATCATGTGGAAAGTTAACTTAAACTGTTAGCATTAGGTTTGCACCGAGTAGTTTGGTGTAAAATTGAAATGTATACTATTGGTAATGTCAAAGCGTTGTATGCCCGAAGAAAACAACTTTTTTGTCTTGCTCTGCAGAAGCATGAAACCAGTTTTGAACATCTCATAATCATGTGGAAAGTTAACTTAAACTGTTAACATTAGGTTTGCACACAGTAGTTTGGTGTAAAATTGAAATGTATACTATTGGTAATGACAAAGCATTGTATGCCCTGAGAAAACAACTTTTTTGTCTTGCTCAACAGAAGCATGAAACAGGTGTTAAACAACTCAGAATCATGTGGGAAGTTGATTTAAGGTGTTTGCATTAGCTTTGCACACAGTAGTTTGGTGTAAAATTGAAATGTATACTCTCGGAAATGTCAAAGCATTGCATGCCCTGAGAAAATAACTTTTTTGTCTTGCTCAGCACAGGGTTGAAACCAGTTTTAAACAACTCAGAATCATGTGGAAAGTTGATTTAAGGTGTTTCCATTAGGTTTCCACACAGTAGTTTTGGTGTAAGATTGAAATGTATAGGCTTGGTAATGTCAAAGCGTTGTATGCCCTGAGAAAACAACTTTTTTGTCTTGCTCTGCAGAAGCATGAAACCAGTTTTAAACATCTCATAATCATGTGGAAAGTTAACTTAAACTGTTAACATTAGGTTTGCACACAGTAGTTTGGTGTAAAATTGAAGTGTATACTATTGGTAATGTCAAAGCATGCATGTCCTGAGAAAATAACTTTTTTGTCTTGCTCAGCAGAGGCATGAAACCAGTTTTAAACAACTCAGAATCATGTGGAAAGTTAACTTAAACTGTTAAAATTAGGTTTGCACCCAGTAGTTTGGTGTAAAATTGAAATGTATACTCTTGGTAATGTCAAAGCGTTGTATGCCCTGAGAAAACTATTTTTTTGTCTTGCTCTGCAGAAGCATGAAACCAGTTTTAAACATCTCATAATCATGTGGAAAGAAACTTAAACTGTTAACATTAGGTTTGCACACAGTAGTTTGGTGTAAAATTGAAATGTATACTCTTGGTAATGTCAAAGCATTGCATGCCCTGAGAAAATAACTTTTTTGTCTTGCTCAGCACAGGCATGAAACCAGTTTTAAACAACTCAGAATCATGTGGGAAGTTATCTTAAACTGTTAACATTAGGTTTGCACACAGTAGTTTGGTGTAAAATTGAAATGTATACTCTTGGTAATGTCAAAGCACTGCATGCCCTGAGAAAATAACTTTTTTGTCTTGCTCAGCACAGGCATGAAAGCAGTTTTAAACAACTCAGAATCATGTGGAAAGTTAACTTAAGCTGTTAACATTAGGTTTGCACCCAGTAGTTTGGTGTAAAATTGAAATGTATACTATTGGTAATGTCAAAGCGTTGTATGCCCTGAGAAAACAACTTTTTTGTCTTGCTCTGCAGAAGCATGAAACCCGTTTTAAACATCTCATAATCATGTGGAAAGTTAACTTAAACTGTTAACATTAGGTTTGCACCCTGTAGTTTGGTGTAAAATTGAAATGTATACTATTGGTAATGACAAAGCATTGTATGCCCTGAGAAAACAACTTTTTTGTCTTGCTCAACAGAAGCATGAAACAGGTGTTAAGCAACTCAGAATCATGTGGGAAGTTGATTTAAGGTGTTTGCATTAGGTTTGCACACAGTAGTTTGGTGTAAAATTGAAATGTATACTCTTGGAAATGTCAAAGCATTGCATGCCCTGAGAAAATAACTTTTTTGTCTTGCTCAGCACAGGCATGAAACCAGTTTTAAACAACTCAGAATCATGTGGAAAGTTAACTTAAACTGTTAACATTAGGATTGCACACAGTAGTTTGGTGTAAAATTGAAGTGTACACTATTGGTAATGTCAAAGCATGCATGTCCTGAGAAAATAACTTTTTTGTCTTGCTCAGCAGAGGCATGAAACCAGTTTTAAACAACTCAGAATCATCTGGAAAGTTAACCTAAACTGTTAACATTAGGTTTGCACCCAGTAGTTTGGTGTAAAATTGAAATGTATACTCTTGGTAATGTCAAAGCGTTGTATGCCCTGAGAAAACAACTTTTTTGTCTTGCTCTGCAGAAGCATGAAACCAGTTTTAAACATCTCATAATCATGTGGAAAGAAACTTAAACTGTTAACATTAGGTTTGCACACAGTAGTTTGGTGTAAAATTGAAATGTATACTCTTGGGAATGTCAAAGCATTGCATGCCCTGAGAAAATAACTTTTTTGTCTTGCTCAGCACAGGCATGAAACCAGTTTTAAACAACTCAGAATCATGTGGAAAGTTAACTTAAACTGTTAACATTAGGTTTGCACACAGTAGTTTGGTGTAAAATTGAAATGTATACTCTTGGTAATGTCAAAGCGTTGTATGCCCTGAGAAAACTATTTTTTTGTCTTGCTCTGCAGAAGCATGAAACCAGTTTTAAACATCTCATAATCATGTGGAAAGAAACTTAAACTGTTAACATTAGGTTTGCACACAGTAGTTTGGTGTAAAATTGAAATGTATACTCTTGGTAATGTCAAAGCATTGCATGCCCTGAGAAAATAACTTTTTTGTCTTGCTCAGCACAGGCATGAAACCAGTTTTAAACAACTCAGAATCATGTGGGAAGTTATCTTAAACTGTTAACATTAGGTTTGCACACAGTAGTTTGGTGTAAAATTGAAATGTATACTCTTGGTAATGTCAAAGCACTGCATGCCCTGAGAAAATAACTTTTTTGTCTTGCTCAGCACAGGCATGAAAGCAGTTTTAAACAACTCAGAATCATGTGGAAAGTTAACTTAAGCTGTTAACATTAGGTTTGCACCCAGTAGTTTGGTGTAAAATTGAAATGTATACTATTGGTAATGTCCAAATGTTGTATGCCCTGAGAAAACAACTTTTTTGTCTTGCTCTGCAGAAGCATGAAACCCGTTTTAAACATCTCATAATCATGTGGAAAGTTAACTTAAACTGTTAACATTAGGTTTGCACCCTGTAGTTTGGTGTAAAATTGAAATGTATACTATTGGTAATGACAAAGCATTGTATGCCCTGAGAAAACAACTTTTTTGTCTTGCTCAACAGAAGCATGAAACAGGTGTTAAGCAACTCAGAATCATGTGGGAAGTTGATTTAAGGTGTTTGCATTAGGTTTGCACACAGTAGTTTGGTGTAAAATTGAAATGTATACTCTTGGAAATGTCAAAGCATTGCATGCCATGAGAAAATAACTTTTTTGTCTTGCTCAGCACAGGCATGAAACCAGTTTTAAACAACTCAGAATCATGTGGAAAGTTAACTTAAACTGTTAACATTAGGTTTGCACACAGTAGTTTGGTGTAAAATTGAAGTGTACACTATTGGTAATGTCAAAGCATGCATGTCCTGAGAAAATAACTTTTTTGTCTTGCTCAGCAGAGGCATGAAACCAGTTTTAAACAACTCAGAATCATCTGGAAAGTTAACCTAAACTGTTAATATTAGGTTTGCACCCAGTAGTTTGGTGTAAAATTGAAATGTATACTCTTGGTAATGTCAAAGCGTTGTATGCCCTGAGAAAACAACTTTTTTGTCTTGCTCTGCAGAAGCATGAAACCAGTTTTAAACATCTCATAATCATGTGGAAAGAAACTTAAACTGTTAACATTAGGTTTGCACACAGTAGTTTGGTGTAAAATTGAAATGTATACTCTTGGTAATGTCAAAGCATTGCATGCCCTGAGAAAATAACTTTTTTGTCTTGCTCAGCACAGGCATGAAACCAGTTTTAAACAACTCAGAATCATGTGGAAAGTTAACTTAAACTGTTAACATTAGGTTTGCACACAGTAGTTTGGTGTAAAATTGAAGTGTATACTATTGGTAATGACAAAGAATGCATGTCCTGAGAAAACAACTTTTTTGCCTTGCTCAACAGAGGCATGAAATCAGTTTTTAAGAACTCAGAATCATGTGGAAAGTTAACTTAAGGTGTTTCCATTAGGTTTACACACAGTAGTTTGGTGTAAAATTGAAATGTATACTATTGGTAATGTCAAAGCATTGTATGCCCTGAGAAAACAACTTTGTTTCTTGCTCAACAGAAGCATGAAACAGGTTTTAAAAACTCGTAATCATGTGAGAAGTTGATTTAAGGTGTTTGCATTAGGTTTGCACACAGTAGTTTGGTGTAAAATTGAAATATATACTCTTGGTAATGTCAAAGCATTGCATGCCCTGAGAAAATAACTTTTTTGTCTTGCTCAGCACAGGCATGAAAGCAGTTTTAAACAACTCAGAATCATGTGGAAAGTTAACTTAAACTGTTAACATTAGGTTTGCACCCAGTAGTTTGGTGTAAAATTGAAATGTAAACTATTGGTAATGTCAAAGCGTTGTATGCCCTGAGAAAACAACTTTTTTGTCTTGCTCTGCAGAAGCATGAAACCAGTTTTAAACATCTCATAATCATGTGGAAAGTTAACTTAAACTGTTAACATTAGGTTTGCACACAGTAGTTTGGTGTAAAATTGAAATGTATACTATTGGTTTTGACAAAGCATTGTATGCCCTGAGAAAATAACTTTTTTGTCTTGCTCAGCACAGGCATGAAACCAGTTTTAAACAACTCAGAATCATGTGGAAAGTTAACTTAAACTGTTAACATTCGGTTTGCACACAGTAGTTTGGTGTAAAATTGAAGTCTATACTATTGGTAATGTCAAAGCATGCATGTCCTGAGAAAACAACTTTTTTGTCTTGCTCAACAGAGGCATGAAATCAGTTTTTAAGAACTCAGAATCATGTGGAAAGTTAACTTAAGGTGTTTCCATTAGGTTTCCACACAGTAGTTTGGTGTAAAATTGAAATGTATACTATTGGTAATGTCAAAGCATTGTATGCCCTGAGAAAATAACTTTTTTGTCTTGCTCAACAGAAGCATGAAACAGGTTTTAAACAACTCAGAATCATGTGGGAAGTTATCTTAAACTGTTAACATTAGGTTTGCACACAGTAGTTTGGTGTAAAATTGAAATGTATACTCTTGGTAATGTCAAAGCACTGCATGCCCTGAGAAAATAACTTTTTTGTCCAGCTCAGCACAGGCATGAAACCAGTTTTAAACAACTCAGAATCATGTGGAAAGTTGATTTAAGGTGTTTCCATTAGGTTTGCACACAGTAGTTTGGTGTAAGATTGAAGTGTATACTCTCGGAAATGTCAAAGCATTGCATGCCCTGAGAAAATAACGTTTTTGTCTTGCTCAGCACAGGGTTGAAACCAGTTTTAAACAACTCAGAATCATGTGGAAAGTTAACTTAAACTGCTAACATTAGGTTTGCACACAGTAGTTTGGTGTAAAATTGAAGTCTATACTATTGGTAATGACAAAGCATGCATGTCCTGAGAAAACAACTTTTTTGTCTTGCTCAACATGAGGCATGAAATCAGTTTTTAAGAACTCAGAATCATGTGGAAAGTTAACTTAAGGTGTTTCCATTAGCTTTGCACCCAGTAGTTTGGTGTAAAATTGAAATGTATACTATTGGTAATGTCAAAGCGTTGTATGCCCTGAGAAAACAACTTTTTTGTCTTGCTCTGCAGAAGCATGAAACCAGTTTTAAACATCTCATAATCATGTGGAAAGTTAACTTAAACTGTTAACATTAGGTTTGCACCCTGTAGTTTGGTGTAAAATTGAAATGTATACTATTGGTAATGACAAAGCATTGTATGCCCTGAGAAAACAACTTTTTTGTCTTGCTCAACAGAAGCATGAAACAGGTGTTAAGCAACTCAGAATCATGTGGGAAGTTGATTTAAGGTGTTTGCATTAGGTTTGCACACAGTAGTTTGGTGTAAAATTGAAATATATACTCTTGGTAATGTCAAAACATTGCATGCCCTGAGAAAATAACTTTTTTGTCTTGCTCAGCACAGGCATGAAACCAGTTTTAAACAACGCAGAATCATGTGGAAAGTTAACTTAAACTGTTAACATTAGGTTTGCACACAGTAGTTTGGTGTAAAATTGAAGTGTATACTATTGGTAATGACAAAGCATGCATGTCCTGAGAAAACAACTTTTTTGTCTTGCTCAACAGAGGCATGAAATCAGTTTTTGAGAACTCAGAATCATGTGGAAGGTTGATTTAAGGTGTTTGAATTAGGTTTGCACACAGTAGTTTGGTGTAAAATTGAGATGTATACTCTTGGTAATGTCAAAGCAATGCGTGCCCTGAGAAAATAACTTTTTTGTCTAGCTCAGCACAGGCATGAAACCAGTTTTTAAACAACTCAGAATCATGTGGAAAGTTGATTTAAGGTGTCTCCAGTAGGTTTCCACACAGCAGTTTGGTGTAAGATTGAAATGTATACGCTTGGTAATGTCAAAGCGTTGTGTGCCCTGAGAAAACAACTTTTTTGTCTTGCTCTGCAGAAGCATGAAACCAGTTTTAAACATCTCATAATCATGTGGAAAGTTAACTTAAACTGTTAACATTAGGTTTGCACACAGTAGTTTGGTGTAAAATTGAGGTGTATACTATTGGTAATGTCAAAGCATGCATGTCCTGAGAAAACAACTTTTTTGTCTTGCTCAACAGAGGCATGAAACCAGTTTTAAACAACTCAGAATCATCTGGAAGTTAACTTAAACTGTTAACATTAGGTTTGCACCCAGTAGTTTGGTGTAAAATTGAAATTTATACTCTTGGTAATGTCAAAGCGTTGTATGCCCTGAGAAAACAACTTTTTTGTCTTGCTCTGCAGAAGCATGAAACCAGTTTTAAACATTTCATAATCATGTGGAAAGAAACTTAAACTGTTAACATTAGGTTTGCACACAGTAGTTTGGTGTAAAATTGAAATGTATACACTTGGAAATGTCAAAGCATTGCATGCCCTGAGAAAATAACTTTTTTGTCTTGCTCAGCACAGGCATGAAACCACTTTTAAACAACTCAGAATCATGTGGAAAGTTAACTTAAACTGTTAACATTAGGTTTTGCACACAGTAGTTTGGTTGTAAAATTGAAATGTATACTCTTGGTAATGTCAAAGCATTGCATGCCCTGAGAAAATAACTTTTTTGTCTTGCTCAGCACAGGCATGAAACCAGTTTTAAACAACTCAGAATCATGTGGAAAGTTAACTTAAACTGTTAACATTAGGTTTGCACACAGTAGTTTGGTGTAAAATTGAAGTGTATACTATTGGTAATGACAAAGCATGCATGTCCTGAGAAAACAACTTTTTTGCCTTGCTCAACAGAGGCATGAAATCAGTTTTTAAGAACTCAGAATCATGTGGAAAGTTAACTTAAGGTGTTTCCATTAGGTTTCCACACAGTAGTTTGGTGTAAATTTGAAATGTATACTATTGGTAATGTCAAAGCATTGTATGCCCTGAGAAAATAACTTTTTTGTCTTGCTCAGCACAGGCATGAAAGCAGTTTTTAAACAACTCAGAATCATGTGGAAAGTTAACTTAAGCTGTTAACATTAGGTTTGCACCCAGTAGTTTGGTGTAAAATTGAAATGTATACTATTGGTAATGTCAAAGCATTGTATGCCCTGAGAAAACAACTTTTTTGTCTTGCTCTGCAGAAGCATGAAACCAGTTTTGAACATCTCATAATCATGTGGAAAGTTAACTTAAACTGTTAACATTAGGTTTGCACACAGTAGTTTGGTGTAAAATTGAAGTGTATACTATTGGTAATGTCAAAGCATGCATGTCCTGAGAAAATAACTTTTTTGTCTTGCTCAGCAGAGGCATGAAACCAGTTTTAAACAACTCAGAATCATGTGGAAAGTTAACTTAAACTGTTAACATTAGGTTTGCACCCAGTAGTTTGGTTGTAAAATTGAAATGTATACTCTTGGTAATGTCAAAGCGTTGTATGCCCTGAGAAAACTATTTTTTTGTCTTGCTCTGCAGAAGCATGAAACCAGTTTTAAACATCTCATAATCATGTGGAAAGAAACTTAAACTGTTAACATTAGGTTTGCACACAGTAGTTTGGTGTAAAATTGAAATGTATACTCTTGGTAATGTCAAAGCATTGCATGCCCTGAGAAAATAACTTTTTTGTCTTGCTCAGCACAGGCATGAAACCAGTTTTAACAACTCAGAATCATGTGGGAAGTTATCTTAAACTGTTAACATTAGGTTTGCACACAGTAGTTTGGTGTAAAATTGAAATGTATACTCTTGGTAATGTCAAAGCACTGCATGCCCTGAGAAAATAACTTTTTTGTCTTGCTCAGCACAGGCATGAAACCAGTTTTAAACAACTCAGAATCATGTGGAAAGTTAACTTAAACTGTTAACATTAGGTTTGCACACAGTAGTTTGGTGTAAAATTGAAGTGTACACTATTGGTAATGTCAAAGCATGCATGTCCTGAGAAAATAACTTTTTTGTCTTGCTCAGCAGAGGCATGAAACCAGTTTTAAACAACTCAGAATCATCTGGAAAGTTAACCTAAACTGTTAACATTAGGTTTGCACCCAGTAGTTTGGTGTAAAATTGAAATGTATACTCTTGGTAATGTCAAAGCGTTGTATGCCCTGAGAAAACAACTTTTTTGTCTTGCTCTGCAGAAGCATGAAACCAGTTTTAAACTTCTCATAATCATGTGGAAAGAAACTTAAACTGTTAACATTAGGTTTGCACACAGTAGTTTGGTGTAAAATTGAAATGTATACTCTTGGTAATGTCAAAGCATTGCATGCCCTGAGAAAATAACTTTTTTGTCTTGCTCAGCACAGGCATGAAACCAGTTTTTAAACAACTCAGAATCATGTGGAAAGTTAACTTAAAGTGTTAACATTAGGTTTGCACACAGTAGTTTGGTGTAAAATTGAAGTGTATACTATTGGTAATGACAAAGCATGCATGTCCTGAGAAAACAACTTTTTTGCCTTGCTCAACAGAGGCATGAAATCAGTTTTTAAGAACTCAGAATCATGTGGAAAGTTAACTTAAGGTGTTTCCATTAGGTTTACACACAGTAGTTTGGTGTAAAATTGAAATGTATACTATTGGTAATGTCAAAGCATTGTATGCCCTGAGAAAACAACTTTGTTTCTTGCTCAACAGAAGCATGAAACAGGTTTTAAAAACTCGTAATCATGTGAGAAGTTGATTTAAGGTGTTTGCATTAGGTTTGCACACAGTAGTTTGGTGTAAAATTGAAATATATACTCTTGGTAATGTCAAAGCATTGCATGCCCTGAGAAAATAACTTTTTTGTCTTGCTCAGCACAGGCATGAAAGCAGTTTTAAACAACTCAGAATCATGTGGAAAGTTAACTTAAACTGTTAACATTAGGTTTGCACCCAGTAGTTTGGTGTAAAATTGAAATGTAAACTATTGGTAATGTCAAAGCGTTGTATGCCCTGAGAAAACAACTTTTTTGTCTTGCTCTGCAGAAGCATGAAACCAGTTTTAAACATCTCATAATCATGTGGAAAGTTAACTTAAACTGTTAACATTAGGTTTGCACACAGTAGTTTGGTGTAAAATTGAAATGTATACTATTGGTTTTGACAAAGCATTGTATGCCCTGAGAAAATAACTTTTTTGTCTTGCTCAGCACAGGCATGGAACCAGTTTTAAACAACTCAGAATCATGTGGAAAGTTAACTTAAACTGTTAACATTAGGTTTGCACACAGTAGTTTGGTGTAAAATTGAAGTCTATACTATTGGTAATGTCAAAGCATGCATGTCCTGAGAAAACAACTTTTTTGTCTTGCTCAACAGAGGCATGAAATCAGTTTTTAAGAACTCAGAATCATGTGGAAAGTTAACTTAAGGTGTTTCCATTAGGTTTCCACACAGTAGTTTGGTGTAAAATTGAAATGTATACTATTGGTAATGTCAAAGCATTGTATGCCCTGAGAAAATAACTTTTTTGTCTTGCTCAACAGAAGCATGAAACAGGTTTTAAACAACTCAGAATCATGTGGGAAGTTATCTTAAACTGTTAACATTAGGTTTGCACACAGTAGTTTGGTGTAAAATTGAAATGTATACTCTTGGTAATGTCAAAGCACTGCATGCCCTGAGAAAATAACTTTTTTGTCCAGCTCAGCACAGGCATGAAACCAGTTTTAAACAACTCAGAATCATGTGGAAAGTTGATTTAAGGTGTTTCCATTAGGTTTGCACACAGTAGTTTGGTGTAAGATTGAAGTGTATACTCTCGGAAATGTCAAAGCATTGCATGCCCTGAGAAAATAACTTTTTTGTCTTGCTCAGCACAGGGTTGAAACCAGTTTTAAACAACTCAGAATCATGTGGAAAGTTAACTTAAACTGCTAACATTAGGTTTGCACACAGTAGTTTGGTGTAAAATTGAAGTCTATACTATTGGTAATGACAAAGCATGCATGTCCTGAGAAAACAACTTTTTTGTCTTGCTCAACAGAGGCATGAAATCAGTTTTTAAGAACTCAGAATCATGTGGAAAGTTAACTTAAGGTGTTTCCATTAGCTTTGCACCCAGTAGTTTGGTGTAAAATTGAAATGTATACTATTGGTAATGTCAAAGCGTTGTATGCCCTGAGAAAACAACTTTTTTGTCTTGCTCTGCAGAAGCATGAAACCAGTTTTAAACATCTCATAATCATGTGGAAAGTTAACTTAAACTGTTAACATTAGGTTTGCACCCTGTAGTTTGGTGTAAAATTGAAATGTATACTATTGGTAATGACAAAGCATTGTATGCCCTGAGAAAACAACTTTTTTGTCTTGCTCAACAGAAGCATGAAACAGGTGTTAAGCAACTCAGAATCATGTGGGAAGTTGATTTAAGGTGTTTGCATTAGGTTTGCACACAGTAGTTTGGTGTAAAATTGAAATATATACTCTTGGTAATGTCAAAACATTGCATGCCCTGAGAAAATAACTTTTTTGTCTTGCTCAGCACAGGCATGAAACCAGTTTTAAACAACGCAGAATCATGTGGAAAGTTAACTTAAACTGTTAACATTAGGTTTGCACACAGTAGTTTGGTGTAAAATTGAAGTGTATACTATTGGTAATGACAAAGCATGCATGTCCTGAGAAAACAACTTTTTTGTCTTGCTCAACAGAGGCATGAAATCAGTTTTTGAGAACTCAGAATCATGTGGAAGGTTGATTTAAGGTGTTTGAATTAGGTTTGCACACAGTAGTTTGGTGTAAAATTGAGATGTATACTCTTGGTAATGTCAAAGCATTGCGTGCCCTGAGAAAATAACTTTTTTGTCTAGCTCAGCACAGGCATGAAACCAGTTTTAAACAACTCAGAATCATGTGGAAAGTTGATTTAAGGTGTCTCCAGTAGGTTTCCACACAGCAGTTTGGTGTAAGATTGAAATGTATACGCTTGGTAATGTCAAAGCGTTGTGTGCCCTGAGAAAACAACTTTTTTGTCTTGCTCTGCAGAAGCATGAAACCAGTTTTAAACATCTCATAATCATGTGGAAAGTTAACTTAAACTGTTAACATTAGGTTTGCACACAGTAGTTTGGTGTAAAATTGAGGTGTATACTATTGGTAATGTCAAAGCATGCATGTCCTGAGAAAACAACTTTTTTGTCTTGCTCAACAGAGGCATGAAACCAGTTTTAAACAACTCAGAATCATCTGGAAAGTTAACTTAAACTGTTAACATTAGGTTTGCACCCAGTAGTTTGGTGTAAAATTGAAATTTATACTCTTGGTAATGTCAAAGCGTTGTATGCCCTGAGAAAACAACTTTTTTGTCTTGCTCTGCAGAAGCATGAAACCAGTTTTAAACATTTCATAATCATGTGGAAAGAAACTTAAACTGTTAACATTAGGTTTGCACACAGTAGTTTGGTGTAAAATTGAAATGTATACACTTGGAAATGTCAAAGCATTGCATGCCCTGAGAAAATAACTTTTTTGTCTTGCTCAGCACAGGCATGAAACCACTTTTAAACAACTCAGAATCATGTGGAAAGTTAACTTAAACTGTTAACATTAGGTTTGCACACAGTAGTTTGGTGTAAAATTGAAATGTATACTCTTGGTAATGTCAAAGCATTGCATGCCCTGAGAAAATAACTTTTTTGTCTTGCTCAGCACAGGCATGAAACCAGTTTTAAACAACTCAGAATCATGTGGAAAGTTAACTTAAACTGTTAACATTAGGTTTGCACACAGTAGTTTGGTGTAAAATTGAAGTGTATACTATTGGTAATGACAAAGCATGCATGTCCTGAGAAAACAACTTTTTTGCCTTGCTCAACAGAGGCATGAAATCAGTTTTTAAGAACTCAGAATCATGTGGAAAGTTAACTTAAGGTGTTTCCATTAGGTTTCCACACAGTAGTTTGGTGTAAATTTGAAATGTATACTATTGGTAATGTCAAAGCATTGTATGCCCTGAGAAAATAACTTTTTTGTCTTGCTCAGCACAGGCATGAAAGCAGTTTTAAACAACTCAGAATCATGTGGAAAGTTAACTTAAGCTGTTAACATTAGGTTTGCACCCAGTAGTTTGGTGTAAAATTGAAATGTATACTATTGGTAATGTCAAAGCGTTGTATGCCCTGAGAAAACAACTTTTTTGTCTTGCTCTGCAGAAGCATGAAACCCGTTTTAAACATCTCATAATCATGTGGAAAGTTAACTTAAACTGTTAACATTAGGTTTGCACCCTGTAGTTTGGTGTAAAATTGAAATGTATACTATTGGTAATGACAAAGCATTGTATGCCCTGAGAAAACAACTTTTTTGTCTTGCTCAACAGAAGCATGAAACAGGTGTTAAACAACTCAGAATCATGTGGGAAGTTGATTTAAGGTGTTTGCATTAGCTTTGCACACAGTAGTTTGGTGTAAAATTGAAATGTATACTCTCGGAAATGTCAAAGCATTGCATGCCCTGAGAAAATAACTTTTTTGTCTTGGTCAGCACAGGGTTGAAACCAGTTTTAAACAACTCAGAATCATGTGGAAAGTTGATTTAAGGTGTTTCCATTAGGTTTCCACACAGTAGTTTGGTGTAAGATTGAAATGTATAGGCTTGGTAATGTCAAAGCTTTGTATGCCCTGAGAAAACAACTTTTTTGTCTTGCTCTGCAGAAGCATGAAACCAGTTTTAAACATCTCATAATCATGTGGAAAGTTAACTTAAACTGTTAACATTAGGTTTGCACACAGTAGTTTGGTGTAAAATTGAAATGTATACTCTTGGTAATGTCAAAGCATTGCATGCCCTGAGAAAATAACTTTTTTGTCTTGCTCAGCACAGGCATGAAACCAGTTTTAAACAACTCAGAATCATGTGGGAAGTTATCTTAAACTGTTAACATTAGGTTTGCACACAGTAGTTTGGTGTAAAATTGAAATGTATACTCTTGGTAATGTCAAAGCACTGCATGCCCTGAGAAAATAACTTTTTTGTCCAGCTCAGCACAGGCATGAAACCAGTTTTAAACAACTCAGAATCATGTGGAAAGTTAACTTAAACTGTTAACATTAGGTGTGCACACAGTAGTTTGGTGTAAAATTGAAGTCTATACTATTGGTAATGACAAAGCATGCATGTCCTGAGAAAACAACTTTTTTGTCTTGCTCAACAGAGGCATGAAATCAGTTTTTAAGAACTCAGAATCATGTGGAAAGTTAACTTAAGGTGTTTCCATTAGGTTTCCACACAGTAGTTTGGTGTAAAATTGAAATGTATACTATTGGTAATGTCAAAGCATTGTATGCCCTGAGAAAACAACTTTGTTGTCTTGTTCAACAGAAGCATGAAACAGGTTTTAAACAACTCGTAATCATGTGAGAAGTTGATTTAAGGTGTTTGCATTAGGTTTACACACAGTAGTTTGGTGTAAAATTGAAATATATACTCTTGGTAATGTCAAAGCATTGCATGCCCTGAGAAAATAACTTTTTTGTCTTGCTCAGCACAGGCATGAAAGCAGTTTTAAACAACTCAGAATCATGTGGAAAGTTAACTTAAGCTGTTAACATTAGGTTTGCACCCAGTAGTTTGGTGTAAAATTGAAATGTATACTATTGGTAATGTCAAAGCGTTGTATGCCCTGAGAAAACAACTTTTTTGTCTTGCTCTGCAGAAGCATGAAACCCGTTTTAAACATCTCATAATCATGTGGAAAGTTAACTTAAACTGTTAACATTAGGTTTGCACCCTGTAGTTTGGTGTAAAATTGAAATGTATACTATTGGTAATGACAAAGCATTGTATGCCCTGAGAAAACAACTTTTTTGTCTTGCTCAACAGAAGCATGAAACAGGTGTTAAGCAACTCAGAATCATGTGGGAAGTTGATTTAAGGTGTTTGCATTAGGTTTGCACACAGTAGTTTGGTGTAAAATTGAAATGTATACTCTTGGAAATGTCAAAGCATTGCATGCCCTGAGAAAATAACTTTTTTGTCTTGCTCAGCACAGGCATGAAACCAGTTTTAAACAACTCAGAATCATGTGGAAAGTTAACTTAAACTGTTAACATTAGGTTTGCACACAGTAGTTTGGTGTAAAATTGAAGTGTACACTATTGGTAATGTCAAAGCATGCATGTCCTGAGAAAATAACTTTTTTGTCTTGCTCAGCAGAGGCATGAAACCAGTTTTAAACAACTCAGAATCATCTGGAAAGTTAACCTAAACTGTTAACATTAGGTTTGCACCCAGTAGTTTGGTGTAAAATTGAAATGTATACTCTTGGTAATGTCAAAGCGTTGTATGCCCTGAGAAAACAACTTTTTTGTCTTGCTCTGCAGAAGCATGAAACCAGTTTTAAACATCTCATAATCATGTGGAAAGAAACTTAAACTGTTAACATTAGGTTTGCACACAGTAGTTTGGTGTAAAATTGAAATGTATACTCTTGGTAATGTCAAAGCATTGCATGCCCTGAGAAAATAACTTTTTTGTCTTGCTCAGCACAGGCATGAAACCAGTTTTAAACAACTCAGAATCATGTGGAAAGTTAACTTAAACTGTTAACATTAGGTTTGCACACAGTAGTTTGGTGTAAAATTGAAGAGTATACTATTGGTAATGACAAAGCATGCATGTCCTGAGAAAACAACTTTTTTGCCTTGCTCAACAGAGGCATGAAATCAGTTTTTAAGAACTCAGAATCATGTGGAAAGTTAACTTAAGGTGTTTCCATTAGGTTTACACACAGTAGTTTGGTGTAAAATTGAAATGTATACTATTGGTAATGTCAAAGCATTGTATGCCCTGAGAAAACAACTTTGTTTCTTGCTCAACAGAAGCATGAAACAGGTTTTAAAAACTCGTAATCATGTGAGAAGTTGATTTAAGGTGTTTGCATTAGGTTTGCACACAGTAGTTTGGTGTAAAATTGAAATATATACTCTTGGTAATGTCAAAGCATTGCATGCCCTGAGAAAATAACTTTTTTGTCTTGCTCAGCACAGGCATGAAAGCAGTTTTAAACAACTCAGAATCATGTGGAAAGTTAACTTAAACTGTTAACATTAGGTTTGCACACAGTAGTTTGGTGTAAAATTGAAATGTAAACTATTGGTAATGTCAAAGCGTTGTATGCCCTGAGAAAACAACTTTTTTGTCTTGCTCTGCAGAAGCATGAAACCAGTTTTAAACATCTCATAATCATGTGGAAAGTTAACTTAAACTGTTAACATTAGGTTTGCACACAGTAGTTTGGTGTAAAATTGAAGTCTATACTATTGGTAATGTCAAAGCATGCATGTCCTGAGAAAACAACTTTTTTGTCTTGCTCAACAGAGGCATGAAATCAGTTTTTAAGAACTCAGAATCATGTGGAAAGTTAACTTAAGGTGTTTCCATTAGGTTTCCACACAGTAGTTTGGTGTAAAATTGAAATGTATACTATTGGTAATGTCAAAGCATTGTATGCCCTGAGAAAATAACTTTTTTGTCTTGCTCAACAGAAGCATGAAACAGGTTTTAAACAACTCAGAATCATGTGGGAAGTTATCTTAAACTGTTAACATTAGGTTTGCACACAGTAGTTTGGTGTAAAATTGAAATGTATACTCTTGGTAATGTCAAAGCACTGCATGCCCTGAGAAAATAAGTTTTTTGTCCAGCTCAGCACAGGCATGAAACCAGTTTTAAACAACTCAGAATCATGTGGAAAGTTGATTTAAGGTGTTTCCATTAGGTTTGCACACAGTAGTTTGGTGTAAGATTGAAGTGTATACTCTCGGAAATGTCAAAGCATTGCATGCCCTGAGAAAATAACTTTTTTGTCTTGCTCAGCACAGGGTTGAAACCAGTTTTAAACAACTCAGAATCATGTGGAAAGTTAACTTAAACTGCTAACATTAGGTTTGCACACAGTAGTTTGGTGTAAAATTGAAGTCTATACTATTGGTAATGACAAAGCATGCATGTCCTGAGAAAACAACTTTTTTGTCTTGCTCAACAGAGGCATGAAATCAGTTTTTAAGAACTCAGAATCATGTGGAAAGTTAACTTAAGGTGTTTCCATTAGCTTTGCACCCAGTAGTTTGGTGTAAAATTGAAATGTATACTATTGGTAATGTCAAAGCGTTGTATGCCCTGAGAAAACAACTTTTTTGTCTTGCTCTGCAGAAGCATGAAACCAGTTTTAAACATCTCATAATCATGTGGAAAGTTAACTTAAACTGTTAACATTAGGTTTGCACCCTGTAGTTTGGTGTAAAATTGAAATGTATACTATTGGTAATGACAAAGCATTGTATGCCCTGAGAAAACAACTTTTTTGTCTTGCTCAACAGAAGCATGAAACAGGTGTTAAGCAACTCAGAATCATGTGGGAAGTTGATTTAAGGTGTTTGCATTAGGTTTGCACACAGTAGTTTGGTGTAAAATTGAAATATATACTCTTGGTAATGTCAAAACATTGCATGCCCTGAGAAAATAACTTTTTTGTCTTGCTCAGCACAGGCATGAAACCAGTTTTAAACAACGCAGAATCATGTGGAAAGTTAACTTAAACTGTTAACATTAGGTTTGCACACAGTAGTTTGGTGTAAAATTGAAGTGTATACTATTGGTAATGACAAAGCATGCATGTCCTGAGAAAACAACTTTTTTGTCTTGATCAACAGAGGCATGAAATCAGTTTTTGAGAACTCAGAATCATGTGGAAGGTTGATTTAAGGTGTTTGAATTAGGTTTGCACACAGTAGTTTGGTGTAAAATTGAGATGTATACTCTTGGTAATGTCAAAGCATTGCGTGCCCTGAGAAAATAACTTTTTTGTCTAGCTCAGCACAGGCATGAAACCAGTTTTAAACAACTCAGAATCATGTGGAAAGTTGATTTAAGGTGTCTCCAGTAGGTTTCCACACAGCAGTTTGGTGTAAGATTGAAATGTATACGCTTGGTAATGTCAAAGCGTTGTGTGCCCTGAGAAAACAACTTTTTTGTCTTGCTCTGCAGAAGCATGAAACCAGTTTTAAACATCTCATAATCATGTGGAAAGTTAACTTAAACTGTTAACATTAGGTTTGCACACAGTAGTTTGGTGTAAAATTGAGGTGTATACTATTGGTAATGTCAAAGCATGCATGTCCTGAGAAAACAACTTTTTTGTCTTGCTCAACAGAGGCATGAAACCAGTTTTAAACAACTCAGAATCATCTGGAAAGTTAACTTAAACTGTTAACATTAAGTTTGCACCCAGTAGTTTGGTGTAAAATTGAAATTTATACTCTTGGTAATGTCAAAGCGTTGTATGCCCTGAGAAAACAACTTTTTTGTCTTGCTCTGCAGAAGCATGAAACCAGTTTTAAACATTTCATAATCATGTGGAAAGAAACTTAAACTGTTAACATTAGGTTTGCACACAGTAGTTTGGTGTAAAATTGAAATGTATACACTTGGAAATGTCAAAGCATTGCATGCCCTGAGAAAATAACTTTTTTGTCTTGCTCAGCACAGGCATGAAACCAGTTTTAAACAACTCAGAATCATGTGGAAAGTTAACTTAAACTGTTAACATTAGGTTTGCACACAGTAGTTTGGTGTAAAATTGAAATGTATACTCTTGGTAATGTCAAAGCATTGCATGCCCTGAGAAAATAACTTTTTTGTCTTGCTCAGCACAGGCATGAAACCAGTTTTAAACAACTCAGAATCATGTGGAAAGTTAACTTAAACTGTTAACATTAGGTTTGCACACAGTAGTTTGGTGTAAAATTGAAGTGTATACTATTGGTAATGACAAAGCATGCATGTCCTGAGAAAACAACTTTTTTGCCTTGCTCAACAGAGGCATGAAATCAGTTTTTAAGAACTCAGAATCATGTGGAAAGTTAACTTAAGGTGTTTCCATTAGGTTTCCACACAGTAGTTTGGTGTAAATTTGAAATGTATACTATTGGTAATGTCAAAGCATTGTATGCCCTGAGAAAATAACTTTTTTGTCTTGCTCAGCACAGGCATGAAAGCAGTTTTAAACAACTCAGAATCATGTGGAAAGTTAACTTAAGCTGTTAACATTAGGTTTGCACCCAGTAGTTTGGTGTAAAATTGAAATGTATACTATTGGTAATGTCAAAGCGTTGTATGCCCTGAGAAAACAACTTTTTTGTCTTGCTCTGCAGAAGCATGAAACCCGTTTTAAACATCTCATAATCATGTGGAAAGTTAACTTAAACTGTTAACATTAGGTTTGCACCCTGTAGTTTGGTGCAAAATTGAAATGTATACTATTGGTAATGACAAAGCATTGTATGCCCTGAGAAAACAACTTTTTTGTCTTGCTCAACAGAAGCATGAAACAGGTGTTAAACAACTCAGAATCATGTGGGAAGTTGATTTAAGGTGTTTGCATTAGCTTTGCACACAGTAGTTTGGTGTAAAATTGAAATGTATACTCTCGGAAATGTCAAAGCATTGCATGCCCTGAGAAAATAACTTTTTTGTCTTGCTCAGCAGAGGCATGAAACCAGTTTTAAACAACTCAGAATCATGTGGAAAGTTAACTTAAACTGTTAACATTAGGTTTGCACCCAGTAGTTTGGTGTAAAATTGAAATGTATACTCTTGGTAATGTCAAAGCGTTGTATGCCCTGAGAAAACTATTTTTTTGTCTTGCTCTGCAGAAGCATGAAACCAGTTTTAAACATCTCATAATCATGTGGAAAGAAACTTAAACTGTTAACATTAGGTTTGCACACAGTAGTTTGGTGTAAAATTGAAATCTATACTCTTGGTAATGTCAAAGCATTGCATGCCCTGAGAAAATAACTTTTTTGTCTTGCTCAGCACAGGCATGAAACCAGTTTTAAACAACTCAGAATCATGTGGGAAGTTATCTTAAACTGTTAACATTAGGTTTGCACACAGTAGTTTGGTGTAAAATTGAAATGTATACTCTTGGTAATGTCAAAGCACTGCATGCCCTGAGAAAATAACTTTTTTGTCCAGCTCAGCACAGGCATGAAACCAGTTTTAAACAACTCAGAATCATGTGGAAAGTTAACTTAAACTGTTAACATTAGGTTTGCACACAGTAGTTTGGTGTAAAATTGAAGTCTATACTATTGGTAATGACAAAGCATGCATGTCCTGAGAAAACAACTTTTTTGTCTTGCTCAACAGAGGCATGAAATCAGTTTTTAAGAACTCAGAATCATGTGGAAAGTTAACTTAAGGTGTTTCCATTAGGTTTCCACACAGTAGTTTGGTGTAAAATTGAAATGTATACTATTGGTAATGTGAAAGCATTGTATGCCCTGAGAAAACAACTTTGTTGTCTTGTTCAACAGAAGCATGAAACAGGTTTTAAACAACTCGTAATCATGTGAGAAGTTGATTTAAGGTGTTTGCATTAGGTTTACACACAGTAGTTTGGTGTAAAATTGAAATATATACTCTTGGTAATGTCAAAGCATTGCATGCCCTGAGAAAATAACTTTTTTGTCTTGCTCAGCACAGGCATGAAAGCAGTTTTAAACAACTCAGAATCATGTGGAAAGTTAACTTAAGCTGTTAACATTAGGTTTGCACCCAGTAGTTTGGTGTAAAATTGAAATGTATACTATTGGTAATGTCAAAGCGTTGTATGCCCTGAGAAAACAACTTTTTTGTCTTGCTCTGCAGAAGCATGAAACCCGTTTTAAACATCTCATAATCATGTGGAAAGTTAACTTAAACTGTTAACATTAGGTTTGCACCCTGTAGTTTGGTGTAAAATTGAAATGTATACTATTGGTAATGACAAAGCATTGTATGCCCTGAGAAAACAACTTTTTTGTCTTGCTCAACAGAAGCATGAAACAGGTGTTAAGCAACTCAGAATCATGTGGGAAGTTGATTTAAGGTGTTTGCATTAGCTTTGCACACAGTAGTTTGGTGTAAAATTGAAATGTATACTCTTGGAAATGTCAAAGCATTGCATGCCCTGAGAAAATAACTTTTTTGTCTTGCTCAGCACAGGCATGAAACCAGTTTTAAACAACTCAGAATCATGTGGAAAGTTAACTTAAACTGTTAACATTAGGTTTGCACACAGTAGTTTGGTGTAAAATTGAAGTGTATACTATTGGTAATGTCAAAGCATGCATGTCCTGAGAAAATAACTTTTTTGTCTTGCTCAGCAGAGGCATGAAACCAGTTTTAAACAACTCAGAATCATCTGGAAAGTTAACCTAAACTGTTAACATTAGGTTTGCACCCAGTAGTTTGGTGTAAAATTGAAATGTATACTCTTGGTAATGTCAAAGCGTTGTATGCCCTGAGAAAACAACTTTTTTGTCTTGCTCTGCAGAAGCATGAAACCAGTTTTAAACATCTCATAATCATGTGGAAAGAAACTTAAACTGTTAACATTAGGTTTGCACACAGTAGTTTGGTGTAAAATTGAAATGTATACTCTTGGTAATGTCAAAGCATTGCATGCCCTGAGAAAATAACTTTTTTGTCTTGCTCAGCACAGGCATGAAACCAGTTTTAAACAACTCAGAATCATGTGGAAAGTTAACTTAAACTGTTAACATTAGGTTTGCACACAGTAGTTTGGTGTAAAATTGAAGTGTATACTATTGGTAATGACAAAGCATGCATGTCCTGAGAAAACAACTTTTTTGCCTTGCTCAACAGAGGCATGAAATCAGTTTTTAAGAACTCAGAATCATGTGGAAAGTTAACTTAAGGTGTTTCCATTAGGTTTACACACAGTAGTTTGGTGTAAAATTGAAATGTATACTATTGGTAATGTCAAAGCATTGTATGCCCTGAGAAAACAACTTTGTTTCTTGCTCAACAGAAGCATGAAACAGGTTTTAAAAACTCGTAATCATGTGAGAAGTTGATTTAAGGTGTTTGCATTAGGTTTGCACACAGTAGTTTGGTGTAAAATTGAAATATATACTCTTGGTAATGTCAAAGCATTGCATGCCCTGAGAAAATAACTTTTTTGTCTTGCTCAGCACAGGCATGAAAGCAGTTTTAAACAACTCAGAATCATGTGGATAGTTAACTTAAACTGTTAACATTAGGTTTGCACCCAGTAGTTTGGTGTAAAATTGAAATGTATACTATTGGTAATGTCAAAGCGTTGTGTGCCCTGAGAAAACAACTTTTTTGTCTTGCTCTGCAGAAGCATGAAACCAGTTTTAAACATCTCATAATCATGTGGAAAGTTAACTTAAACTGTTAACATTAGGTTTGCACACAGTAGTTTGGTGTAAAATTGAAATGTATACTATTGGTATTGACAAAGCATTGTATGCCCTGAGAAAATAACTTTTTTGTCTTGCTCAGCACAGGCATGAAACCAGTTTTAAACAACTCAGAATCATGTGGAAAGTTAACTTAAACTGTTAACATTAGGTTTGCACACAGTAGTTTGGTGTAAAATTGAAGTCTATACTATTGGTAATGTCAAAGCATGCATGTCCTGAGAAAACAACTTTTTTGTCTTGCTCAACAGAGGCATGAAATCAGTTTTTAAGAACTCAGAATCATGTGGAAAGTTAACTTAAGGTGTTTCCATTAGGTTTCCACACAGTAGTTTGGTGTAAAATTGAAATGTATACTATTGGTAATGTCAAAGCATTGTATGCCCTGAGAAAATAACTTTTTTGTCTTGCTCAACAGAAGCATGAAACAGGTTTTAAACAACTCAGAATCATGTGGGAAGTTATCTTAAACTGTTAACATTAGGTTTGCACACAGTAGTTTGGTGTAAAATTGAAATGTATACTCTTGGTAATGTCAAAGCACTGCATGCCCTGAGAAAATAACTTTTTTGTCCAGCTCAGCACAGGCATGAAACCAGTTTTAAACAACTCAGAATCATGTGGAAAGTTGATTTAAGGTGTTTGCATTAGGTTTGCACACAGTAGTTTGGTGTAAAATTGAAATATATACTCTTGGTAATGTCAAAACATTGCATGCCCTGAGAAAATAACTTTTTTGTCTTGCTCAGCACAGGCATGAAACCAGTTTTAAACAACGCAGAATCATGTGGAAAGTTAACTTAAACTGTTAACATTAGGTTTGCACACAGTAGTTTGGTGTAAAATTGAAGTGTATACTATTGGTAATGACAAAGCATGCATGTCCTGAGAAAACAACTTTTTTGTCTTGCTCAACAGAGGCATGAAATCAGTTTTTGAGAACTCAGAATCATGTGGAAGGTTGATTTAAGGTGTTTGAATTAGGTTTGCACACAGTAGTTTGGTGTAAAATTGAAATGTATACTATTGGTAATGTCAAAGCGTTGTATGCCCTGAGAAAACAACTTTTTTGTCTTGCTCTGCAGAAGCATGAAACCCGTTTTAAACATCTCATAATCATGTGGAAAGTTAACTTAAACTGTTAACATTAGGTTTGCACCCTGTAGTTTGGTGTAAAATTGAAATGTATACTATTGGTAATGACAAAGCATTGTATGCCCTGAGAAAACAACTTTTTTGTCTTGCTCAACAGAAGCATGAAACAGGTGTTAAACAACTCAGAATCATGTGGGAAGTTGATTTAAGGTGTTTGCATTAGCTTTGCACACAGTAGTTTGGTGTAAAATTGAAATGTATGCTCTCGGAAATGTCAAAGCATTGCATGCCCTGAGAAAATAACTTTTTTGTCTTGCTCAGCACAGGGTTGAAACCAGTTTTAAACAACTCAGAATCATGTGGAAAGTTGATTTAAGGTGTTTCCATTAGGTTTCCACACAGTAGTTTGGTGTAAGATTGAAATGTATAGGCTTGGTAATGTCAAAGCGTTGTATGCCCTGAGAAAACAACTTTTTTGTCTTGCTCTGCAGAAGCATGAAACCAGTTTTAAACATCTCATAATCATGTGGAAAGTTAACTTAAACTGTTAACATTAGGTTTGCACACAGTAGTTTGGTGTAAAATTGAAGTGTATACTATTGGTAATGTCAAAGCATGCATGTCCTGAGAAAATAACTTTTTTGTCTTGCTCAGCAGAGGCATGAAACCAGTTTTAAACAACTCAGAATCATGTGGAAAGTTAACTTAAACTGTTAACATTAGGTTTGCACCCAGTAGTTTGGTGTAAAATTGAAATGTATACTCTTGGTAATGTCTAAGCGTTGTATGCCCTGAGAAAACTATTTTTTTGTCTTGCTCTGCAGAAGCATGAAACCAGTTTTAAACATCTCATAATCATGTGGAAAGAAACTTAAACTGTTAACATTAGGTTTGCACACAGTAGTTTGGTGTAAAATTGAAATCTATACTCTTGGTAATGTCAAAGCATTGCATGCCCTGAGAAAATAACTTTTTTGTCTTGCTCAGCACAGGCATGAAACCAGTTTTACACAACTCAGAATCATGTGGGAAGTTATCTTAAACTGTTAACATTAGGTTTGCACACAGTAGTTTGGTGTAAAATTGAAATGTATACTCTTGGTAATGTCAAAGCACTGCATGCCCTGAGAAAATAACTTTTTTGTCCAGCTCAGCACAGGCATGAAACCAGTTTTAAACAACTCAGAATCATGTGGAAAGTTAACTTAAACTGTTAACATTAGGTTTGCACACAGTAGTTTGGTGTAAAATTGAAGTCTATACTATTGGTAATGACAAAGCATGCATGTCCTGAGAAAACAACTTTTTTGTCTTGCTCAACAGAGGCATGAAATCAGTTTTTAAGAACTCAGAATCATGTGGAAAGTTAACTTAAGGTGTTTCCATTAGGTTTCCACACAGTAGTTTGGTGTAAAATTGAAATGTATACTATTGGTAATGTCAAAGCATTGTATGCCCTGAGAAAACAACTTTGTTGTCTTGTTCAACAGAAGCATGAAACAGGTTTTAAACAACTCGTAATCATGTGAGAAGTTGATTTAAGGTGTTTGCATTAGGTTTACACACAGTAGTTTGGTGTAAAATTGAAATATATACTCTTGGTAATGTCAAAGCATTGCATGCCCTGAGAAAATAACTTTTTTGTCTTGCTCAGCACAGGCATGAAAGCAGTTTTAAACAACTCAGAATCATGTGGAAAGTTAACTTAAGCTGTTAACATTAGGTTTGCACCCAGTAGTTTGGTGTAAAATTGAAATGTATACTATTGGTAATGTCAAAGCGTTGTATGCCCTGAGAAAACAACTTTTTTGTCTTGCTCTGCAGAAGCATGAAACCCGTTTTAAACATCTCATAATCATGTGGAAAGTTAACTTAAACTGTTAACATTAGGTTTGCACCCTGTAGTTTGGTGTAAAATTGAAATGTATACTATTGGTAATGACAAAGCATTGTATGCCCTGAGAAAACAACTTTTTTGTCTTGCTCAACAGAAGCATGAAACAGGTGTTAAGCAACTCAGAATCATGTGGGAAGTTGATTTAAGGTGTTTGCATTAGGTTTGCACACAGTAGTTTGGTGTAAAATTGAAATGTATACTCTTGGAAATGTCAAAGCATTGCATGCCCTGAGAAAATAACTTTTTTGTCTTGCTCAGCACAGGCATGAAACCAGTTTTAAACAACTCAGAATCATGTGGAAAGTTAACTTAAACTGTTAACATTAGGTTTGCACACAGTAGTTTGGTGTAAAATTGAAGTGTATACTATTGGTAATGTCAAAGCATGCATGTCCTGAGAAAATAACTTTTTTGTCTTGCTCAGCAGAGGCATGAAACCAGTTTTAAACAACTCAGAATCATCTGGAAAGTTAACCTAAACTGTTAACATTAGGTTTGCACCCAGTAGTTTGGTGTAAAATTGAAATGTATACTCTTGGTAATGTCAAAGCGTTGTATGCCCTGAGAAAACAACTTTTTTGTCTTGCTCTGCAGAAGCATGAAACCAGTTTTAAACATCTCATAATCATGTGGAAAGAAACTTAAACTGTTAACATTAGGTTTGCACACAGTAGTTTGGTGTAAAATTGAAATGTATACTCTTGGTAATGTCAAAGCATTGCATGCCCTGAGAAAATAACTTTTTTGTCTTGCTCAGCACAGGCATGAAACCAGTTTTAAACAACTCAGAATCATGTGGAAAGTTAACTTAAACTGTTAACATTAGGTTTGCACACAGTAGTTTGGTGTAAAATTGAAGTGTATACTATTGGTAATGACAAAGCATGCATGTCCTGAGAAAACAACTTTTTTGCCTTGCTCAACAGAGGCATGAAATCAGTTTTTAAGAACTCAGAATCATGTGGAAAGTTAACTTAAGGTGTTTCCATTAGGTTTACACACAGTAGTTTGGTGTAAAATTGAAATGTATACTATTGGTAATGTCAAAGCATTGTATGCCCTGAGAAAACAACTTTGTTTCTTGCTCAACAGAAGCATGAAACAGGTTTTAAAAACTCGTAATCATGTGAGAAGTTGATTTAAGGTGTTTGCATTAGGTTTGCACACAGTAGTTTGGTGTAAAATTGAAATATATACTCTTGGTAATGTCAAAGCATTGCATGCCCTGAGAAAATAACTTTTTTGTCTTGCTCAGCACAGGCATGAAAGCAGTTTTAAACAACTCAGAATCATGTGGAAAGTTAACTTAAACTGTTAACATTAGGTTTGCACCCAGTAGTTTGGTGTAAAATTGAAATGTATACTATTGGTAATGTCAAAGCGTTGTGTGCCCTGAGAAAACAACTTTTTTGTCTTGCTCTGCAGAAGCATGAAACCAGTTTTAAACATCTCATAATCATGTGGAAAGTTAACTTAAACTGTTAACATTAGGTTTGCACACAGTAGTTTGGTGTAAAATTGAAGTCTATACTATTGGTAATGTCAAAGCATGCATGTCCTGAGAAAACAACTTTTTTGTCTTGCTCAACAGAGGCATGAAATCAGTTTTTAAGAACTCAGAATCATGTGGAAAGTTAACTTAAGGTGTTTCCATTAGGTTTCCACACAGTAGTTTGGTGTAAAATTGAAATGTATACTATTGGTAATGTCAAAGCATTGTATGCCCTGAGAAAATAACTTTTTTGTCTTGCTCAACAGAAGCATGAAACAGGTTTTAAACAACTCAGAATCATGTGGGAAGTTATCTTAAACTGTTAACATTAGGTTTGCACACAGTAGTTTGGTGTAAAATTGAAATGTATACTCTTGGTAATGTCAAAGCACTGCATGCCCTGAGAAAATAACTTTTTTGTCCAGCTCAGCACAGGCATGAAACCAGTTTTAAACAACTCAGAATCATGTGGAAAGTTGATTTAAGGTGTTTGCATTAGGTTTGCACACAGTAGTTTGGTGTAAAATTGAAATATATACTCTTGGTAATGTCAAAACATTGCATGCCCTGAGAAAATAACTTTTTTGTCTTGCTCAGCACAGGCATGAAACCAGTTTTAAACAACGCAGAATCATGTGGAAAGTTAACTTAAACTGTTAACATTAGGTTTGCACACAGTAGTTTGGTGTAAAATTGAAGTGTATACTATTGGTAATGACAAAGCATGCATGTCCTGAGAAAACAACTTTTTTGTCTTGCTCAACAGAGGCATGAAATCAGTTTTTGAGAACTCAGAATCATGTGGAAGGTTGATTTAAGGTGTTTGAATTAGGTTTGCACACAGTAGTTTGGTGTAAAATTGAAATGTATACTATTGGTAATGTCAAAGCGTTGTATGCCCTGAGAAAACAACTTTTTTGTCTTGCTCTGCAGAAGCATGAAACCCGTTTTAAACATCTCATAATCATGTGGAAAGTTAACTTAAACTGTTAACATTAGGTTTGCACCCTGTAGTTTGGTGTAAAATTGAAATGTATACTATTGGTAATGACAAAGCATTGTATGCCCTGAGAAAACAACTTTTTTGTCTTGCTCAACAGAAGCATGAAACAGGTGTTAAACAACTCAGAATCATGTGGGAAGTTGATTTAAGGTGTTTGCATTAGCTTTGCACACAGTAGTTTGGTGTAAAATTGAAATGTACACTCTCGGAAATGTCAAAGCATTGCATGCCCTGAGAAAATAACTTTTTTGTCTTGCTCAGCACAGGGTTGAAACCAGTTTTAAACAACTCAGAATCATGTGGAAAGTTGATTTAAGGTGTTTCCATTAGGTTTCCACACAGTAGTTTGGTGTAAGATTGAAATGTATAGGCTTGGTAATGTCAAAGCGTTGTATGCCCTGAGAAAACAACTTTTTTGTCTTGCTCTGCAGAAGCATGAAACCAGTTTTAAACATCTCATAATCATGTGGAAAGTTAACTTAAACTGTTAACATTAGGTTTGCACACAGTAGTTTGGTGTAAAATTGAAGTGTATACTATTGGTAATGTCAAAGCATGCATGTCCTGAGAAAATAACTTTTTTGTCTTGCTCAGCAGAGGCATGAAACCAGTTTTAAACAACTCAGAATCATGTGGAAAGTTAACTTAAACTGTTAACATTAGGTTTGCACCCAGTAGTTTGGTGTAAAATTGAAATGTATACTCTTGGTAATGTCAAAGCGTTGTATGCCCTGAGAAAACTATTTTTTTGTCTTGCTCTGCAGAAGCATGAAACCAGTTTTAAACATCTCATAATCATGTGGAAAGAAACTTAAACTGTTAACATTAGGTTTGCACACAGTAGTTTGGTGTAAAATTGAAATCTATACTCTTGGTAATGTCAAAGCATTGCATGCCCTGAGAAAATAACTTTTTTGTCTTGCTCAGCACAGGCATGAAACCAGTTTTAAACAACTCAGAATCATGTGGGAAGTTATCTTAAACTGTTAACATTAGGTTTGCACACAGTAGTTTGGTGTAAAATTGAAATGTATACTCTTGGTAATGTCAAAGCACTGCATGCCCTGAGAAAATAACTTTTTTGTCCAGCTCAGCACAGGCATGAAACCAGTTTTAAACAACTCAGAATCATGTGGAAAGTTAACTTAAACTGTTAACATTAGGTTTGCACACAGTAGTTTGGTGTAAAATTGAAGTCTATACTATTGGTAATGACAAAGCATGCATGTCCTGAGAAAACAACTTTTTTGTCTTGCTCAACAGAGGCATGAAATCAGTTTTTAAGAACTCAGAATCATGTGGAAAGTTAACTTAAGGTGTTTCCATTAGGTTTCCACACAGTAGTTTGGTGTAAAATTGAAATGTATACTATTGGTAATGTCAAAGCATTGTATGCCCTGAGAAAACAACTTTGTTGTCTTGTTCAACAGAAGCATGAAACAGGTTTTAAACAACTCGTAATCATGTGAGAAGTTGATTTAAGGTGTTTGCATTAGGTTTACACACAGTAGTTTGGTGTAAAATTGAAATATATACTCTTGGTAATGTCAAAGCATTGCATGCCCTGAGAAAATAACTTTTTTGTCTTGCTCAGCACAGGCATGAAAGCAGTTTTAAACAACTCAGAATCATGTGGAAAGTTAACTTAAGCTGTTAACATTAGGTTTGCACCCAGTAGTTTGGTGTAAAATTGAAATGTATACTATTGGTAATGTCAAAGCGTTGTATGCCCTGAGAAAACAACTTTTTTGTCTTGCTCTGCAGAAGCATGAAACCCGTTTTAAACATCTCATAATCATGTGGAAAGTTAACTTAAACTGTTAACATTAGGTTTGCACCCTGTAGTTTGGTGTAAAATTGAAATGTATACTATTGGTAATGACAAAGCATTGTATGCCCTGAGAAAACAACTTTTTTGTCTTGCTCAACAGAAGCATGAAACAGGTGTTAAGCAACTCAGAATCATGTGGGAAGTTGATTTAAGGTGTTTGCATTAGGTTTGCACACAGTAGTTTGGTGTAAAATTGAAATGTATACTCTTGGAAATGTCAAAGCATTGCATGCCCTGAGAAAATAACTTTTTTGTCTTGCTCAGCACAGGCATGAAACCAGTTTTAAACAACTCAGAATCATGTGGAAAGTTAACTTAAACTGTTAACATTAGGTTTGCACACAGTAGTTTGGTGTAAAATTGAAGTGTATACTATTGGTAATGTCAAAGCATGCATGTCCTGAGAAAATAACTTTTTTGTCTTGCTCAGCAGAGGCATGAAACCAGTTTTAAACAACTCAGAATCATCTGGAAAGTTAACCTAAACTGTTAACATTAGGTTTGCACCCAGTAGTTTGGTGTAAAATTGAAATGTATACTCTTGGTAATGTCAAAGCGTTGTATGCCCTGAGAAAACAACTTTTTTGTCTTGCTCTGCAGAAGCATGAAACCAGTTTTAAACATCTCATAATCATGTGGAAAGAAACTTAAACTGTTAACATTAGGTTTGCACACAGTAGTTTGGTGTAAAATTGAAATGTATACTCTTGGTAATGTCAAAGCATTGCATGCCCTGAGAAAATAACTTTTTTGTCTTGCTCAGCACAGGCATGAAACCAGTTTTAAACAACTCAGAATCATGTGGAAAGTTAACTTAAACTGTTAACATTAGGTTTGCACACAGTAGTTTGGTGTAAAATTGAAGTGTATACTATTGGTAATGACAAAGCATGCATGTCCTGAGAAAACAACTTTTTTGCCTTGCTCAACAGAGGCATGAAATCAGTTTTTAAGAACTCAGAATCATGTGGAAAGTTAACTTAAGGTGTTTCCATTAGGTTTACACACAGTAGTTTGGTGTAAAATTGAAATGTATACTATTGGTAATGTCAAAGCATTGTATGCCCTGAGAAAACAACTTTGTTTCTTGCTCAACAGAAGCATGAAACAGGTTTTAAAAACTCGTAATCATGTGAGAAGTTGATTTAAGGTGTTTGCATTAGGTTTGCACACAGTAGTTTGGTGTAAAATTGAAATATATACTCTTGGTAATGTCAAAGCATTGCATGCCCTGAGAAAATAACTTTTTTGTCTTGCTCAGCACAGGCATGAAAGCAGTTTTAAACAACTCAGAATCATGTGGAAAGTTAACTTAAACTGTTAACATTAGGTTTGCACCCAGTAGTTTGGTGTAAAATTGAAATGTATACTATTGGTAATGTCAAAGCGTTGTATGCCCTGAGAAAACAACTTTTTTGTCTTGCTCTGCAGAAGCATGAAACCAGTTTTAAACATCTCATAATCATGTGGAAAGTTAACTTAAGCTGTTAACATTAGGTTTGCACACAGTAGTTTGGTGTAAAATTGAAATGTATACTATTGGTATTGACAAAGCATTGTATGCCCTGAGAAAATAACTTTTTTGTCTTGCTCAGCACAGGCATGAAACCAGTTTTAAACAACTCAGAATCATGTGGAAAGTTAACTTAAACTGTTAACATTAGGTTTGCACACAGTAGTTTGGTGTAAAATTGAAGTCTATACTATTGGTAATGTCAAAGCATGCATGTCCTGAGAAAACAACTTTTTTGTCTTGCTCAACAGAGGCATGAAATCAGTTTTTAAGAACTCAGAATCATGTGGAAAGTTAACTTAAGGTGTTTCCATTAGGTTTCCACACAGTAGTTTGGTGTAAAATTGAAATGTATACTATTGGTAATGTCAAAGCATTGTATGCCCTGAGAAAATAACTTTTTTGTCTTGCTCAACAGAAGCATGAAACAGGTTTTAAACAACTCAGAATCATGTGGGAAGTTATCTTAAACTGTTAACATTAGGTTTGCACACAGTAGTTTGGTGTAAAATTGAAATGTATACTCTTGGTAATGTCAAAGCACTGCATGCCCTGAGAAAATAACTTTTTTGTCCAGCTCAGCACAGGCATGAAACCAGTTTTAAACAACTCAGAATCATGTGGAAAGTTGATTTAAGGTGTTTGCATTAGGTTTGCACACAGTAGTTTGGTGTAAAATTGAAATATATACTCTTGGTAATATCAAAACATTGCATGCCCTGAGAAAATAACTTTTTTGTCTTGCTCAGCACAGGCATGAAACCAGTTTTAAACAACGCAGAATCATGTGGAAAGTTAACTTAAACTGTTAACATTAGGTTTGCACACAGTAGTTTGGTGTAAAATTGAAGTGTATACTATTGGTAATGACAAAGCATGCATGTCCTGAGAAAACAACTTTTTTGTCTTGCTCAACAGAGGCATGAAATCAGTTTTTGAGAACTCAGAATCATGTGGAAGGTTGATTTAAGGTGTTTGAATTAGGTTTGCACACAGTAGTTTGGTGTAAAATTGAGATGTATACTCTTGGTAATGTCAAAGCATTGCGTGCCCTGAGAAAATAACTTTTTTGTCTAGCTCAGCACAGGCATGAAACCAGTTTTAAACAACTCAGAATCATGTGGAAAGTTGATTTAAGGTGTCTCCAGTAGGTTTCCACACAGCAGTTTGGTGTAAGATTGAAATGTATACGCTTGGTAATGTCAAAGCGTTGTGTGCCCTGAGAAAACAACTTTTTTGTCTTGCTCTGCAGAAGCATGAAACCAGTTTTAAACATCTCATAATCATGTGGAAAGTTAACTTAAACTGTTAACATTAGGTTTGCACACAGTAGTTTGGTGTAAAATTGAGGTGTATACTATTGGTAATGTCAAAGCATGCATGTCCTGAGAAAACAACTTTTTTGTCTTGCTCAACAGAGGCATGAAACCAGTTTTAAACAACTCAGAATCATCTGGAAAGTTAACTTAAACTGTTAACATTAGGTTTGCACCCAGTAGTTTGGTGTAAAATTGAAATTTATACTCTTGGTAATGTCAAAGCGTTGTATGCCCTGAGAAAACAACTTTTTTGTCTTGCTCTGCAGAAGCATGAAACCAGTTTTAAACATTTCATAATCATGTGGAAAGAAACTTAAACTGTTAACATTAGGTTTGCACACAGTAGTTTGGTGTAAAATTGAAATGTATACACTTGGAAATGTCAAAGCATTGCATGCCCTGAGAAAATAACTTTTTTGTCTTGCTCAGCACAGGCATGAAACCACTTTTAAACAACTCAGAATCATGTGGAAAGTTAACTTAAACTGTTAACATTAGGTTTGCACACAGTAGTTTGGTGTAAAATTGAAATGTATACTCTTGGTAATGTCAAAGCATTGCATGCCCTGAGAAAATAACTTTTTTGTCTTGCTCAGCACAGGCATGAAACCAGTTTTAAACAACTCAGAATCATGTGGAAAGTTAACTTAAACTGTTAACATTAGGTTTGCACACAGTAGTTTGGTGTAAAATTGAAGTGTATACTATTGGTAATGACAAAGCATGCATGTCCTGAGAAAACAACTTTTTTGTCTTGCTCAACAGAGGCATGAAATCAGTTTTTAAGAACTCAGAATCATGTGGAAAGTTAACTTAAGGTGTTTCCATTAGGTTTCCACACAGTAGTTTGGTGTAAATTTGAAATGTATACTATTGGTAATGTCAAAGCATTGTATGCCCTGAGAAAATAACTTTTTTGTCTTGCTCAGCACAGGCATGAAAGCAGTTTTAAACAACTCAGAATCATGTGGAAAGTTAACTTAAGCTGTTAACATTAGGTTTGCACCCAGTAGTTTGGTGTAAAATTGAAATGTATACTATTGGTAATGTCAAAGCGTTGTATGCCCTGAGAAAACAACTTTTTTGTCTTGCTCTGCAGAAGCATGAAACCCGTTTTAAACATCTCATAATCATGTGGAAAGTTAACTTAAACTGTTAACATTAGGTTTGCACCCTGTAGTTTGGTGTAAAATTGAAATGTATACTATTGGTAATGACAAAGCATTGTATGCCCTGAGAAAACAACTTTTTTGTCTTGCTCAACAGAAGCATGAAACAGGTGTTAAGCAACTCAGAATCATGTGGGAAGTTGATTTAAGGTGTTTGCATTAGGTTTGCACACAGTAGTTTGGTGTAAAATTGAAATGTATACTCTTGGAAATGTCAAAGCATTGCATGCCCTGAGAAAATAACTTTTTTGTCTTGCTCAGCACAGGCATGAAACCAGTTTTAAACAACTCAGAATCATGTGGAAAGTTAACTTAAACTGTTAACATTAGGTTTGCACACAGTAGTTTGGTGTAAAATTGAAGTGTATACTATTGGTAATGTCAAAGCATGCATGTCCTGAGAAAATAACTTTTTTGTCTTGCTCAGCAGAGGCATGAAACCAGTTTTAAACAACTCAGAATCATCTGGAAAGTTAACCTAAACTGTTAACATTAGGTTTGCACCCAGTAGTTTGGTGTAAAATTGAAATGTATACTCTTGGTAATGTCAAAGCGTTGTATGCCCTGAGAAAACAACTTTTTTGTCTTGCTCTGCAGAAGCATGAAACCCGTTTTAAACATCTCATAATCATGTGGAAAGTTAACTTAAACTGTTAACATTAGGTTTGCACCCTGTAGTTTGGTGTAAAATTGAAATGTATACTCTTGGTAATGTCAAAGCGTTGTATGCCCTGAGAAAACAACTTTTTTGTCTTGCTCTGCAGAAGCATGAAACCAGTTTTAAACATCTCATAATCATGTGGAAAGAAACTTAAACTGTTAACATTAGGTTTGCACACAGTAGTTTGGTGTAAAATTGCAATGTATACTCTTGGTAATGTCAAAGCATTGCATGCCCTGAGAAAATAACTTTTTTGTCTTGCTCAGCACAGGCATGAAACCAGTTTTAAACAACTCAGAATCATGTGGAAAGTTAACTTAAACTGTTAACATTAGGTTTGCACACAGTAGTTTGGTGTAAAATTGAAGTGTATACTATTGGTAATGTCAAAGCATTGCATGCCCTGAGAAAATAACTTTTTTGTCTTGCTCAGCACAGGCATGAAACCAGTTTTAAACAACTCAGAATCATGTGGAAAGTTAACTTAAACTGTTAACATTAGGTTTGCACACAGTAGTTTGGTGTAAAATTGAAGTGTATACTATTGGTAATGACAAAGCATGCATGTCCTGAGAAAACAAATTTTTTGTCTTGCTCAACAGAGGCATGAAATCAGTTTTTAAGAACTCAGAATCATGTGGAAAGTTAACTTAAGGTGTTTCCATTAGGTTTCCACACAGTAGTTTGGTGTAAAATTGAAATGTATACTATTGGTAATGTCAAAGCATTGTATGCCCTGAGAAAACAACTTTGTTGTCTTGTTCAACAGAAGCATGAAACAGGTTTTAAACAACTCGTAATCATGTGAGAAGTTGATTTAAGGTGTTTGCATTAGGTTTACACACAGTAGTTTGGTGTAAAATTGAAATATATACTCTTGGTAATGTCAAAGCATTGCATGCCCTGAGAAAATAACTTTTTTGTCTTGCTCAGCACAGGCATGAAAGCAGTTTTAAACAACTCAGAATCATGTGGAAAGTTAACTTAAGCTGTTAACATTAGGTTTGCACCCAGTAGTTTGGTGTAAAATTGAAATGTATACTATTGGTAATGTCAAAGCGTTGTATGCCCTGAGAAAACAACTTTTTTGTCTTGCTCTGCAGAAGCATGAAACCCGTTTTAAACATCTCATAATCATGTGGAAAGTTAACTTAAACTGTTAACATTAGGTTTGCACCCTGTAGTTTGGTGTAAAATTGAAATGTATACTATTGGTAATGACAAAGCATTGTATGCCCTGAGAAAACAACTTTTTTGTCTTGCTCAACAGAAGCATGAAACAGGTGTTAAGCAACTCAGAATCATGTGGGAAGTTGATTTAAGGTGTTTGCATTAGGTTTGCACACAGTAGTTTGGTGTAAAATTGAAATGTATACTCTTGGAAATGTCAAAGCATTGCATGCCCTGAGAAAATAACTTTTTTGTCTTGCTCAGCACAGGCATGAAACCAGTTTTAAACAACTCAGAATCATGTGGAAAGTTAACTTAAACTGTTAACATTAGGTTTGCACACAGTAGTTTGGTGTAAAATTGAAGTGTATACTATTGGTAATGTCAAAGCATGCATGTCCTGAGAAAATAACTTTTTTGTCTTGCTCAGCAGAGGCATGAAACCAGTTTTAAACAACTCAGAATCATCTGGAAAGTTAACCTAAACTGTTAACATTAGGTTTGCACCCAGTAGTTTGGTGTAAAATTGAAATGTATACTCTTGGTAATGTCAAAGCGTTGTATGCCCTGAGAAAACAACTTTGTTTCTTGCTCAACAGAAGCATGAAACAGGTTTTAAAAACTCGTAATCATGTGAGAAGTTGATTTAAGGTGTTTGCATTAGGTTTGCACACAGTAGTTTGGTGTAAAATTGAAATATATACTCTTGGTAATGTCAAAGCATTGCATGCCCTGAGAAAATAACTTTTTTGTCTTGCTCAGCACAGGCATGAAAGCAGTTTTAAACAACTCAGAATCATGTGGAAAGTTAACTTAAACTGTTAACATTAGGTTTGCACCCAGTAGTTTGGTGTAAAATTGAAATGTATACTATTGGTAATGTGAAAGCGTTGTATGCCCTGAGAAAACAACTTTTTTGTCTTGCTCTGCAGAAGCATGAAACCAGTTTTAAACATCTCATAATCATGTGGAAAGTTAACTTAAACTGTTAACATTAGGTTTGCACACAGTAGTTTGGTGTAAAATTGAAATGTATACTATTGGTATTGACAAAGCATTGTATGCCCTGAGAAAATAACTTTTTTGTCTTGCTCAGCACAGGCATGAAACCAGTTTTAAAGAACTCAGAATCATGTGGAAAGTTAACTTAAACTGTTAACATTAGGTTTGCACACAGTAGTTTGGTGTAAAATTGAAGTCTATACTATTGGTATTGTCAAAGCATGCATGTCCTGAGAAAACAACTTTTTTTGTCTTGCTCAACAGAGGCATGAAATCAGTTTTTAAGAACTCAGAATCATGTGGAAAGTTAACTTAAGGTGTTTCCATTAGGTTTCCACACAGTAGTTTGGTGTAAAATTGAAATGTATACTATTGGTAATGTCAAAGCATTGTATGCCCTGAGAAAATAACTTTTTTGTCTTGCTCAACAGAAGCATGAAACAGGTTTTAAACAACTCAGAATCATGTGGGAAGTTATCTTAAACTGTTAACATTAGGTTTGCACACAGTAGTTTGGTGTAAAATTGAAATGTATACTCTTGGTAATGTCAAAGCACTGCATGCCCTGAGAAAATAACTTTTTTGTCCAGCTCAGCACAGGCATGAAACCAGTTTTAAACAACTCAGAATCATATGGAAAGTTGATTTAAGGTGTTTGCATTAGGTTTGCACACAGTAGTTTGGTGTAAAATTGAAATATATACTCTTGGTAATGTCAAAACATTGCATGCCCTGAGAAAATAACTTTTTTGTCTTGCTCAGCACAGGCATGAAACCAGTTTTAAACAACGCAGAATCATGTGGAAAGTTAACTTAAACTGTTAACATTAGGTTTGCACACAGTAGTTTGGTGTAAAATTGAAGTGTATACTATTGGTAATGACAAAGCATGCATGTCCTGAGAAAACAACTTTTTTGTCTTGCTCAACAGAGGCATGAAATCAGTTTTTGAGAACTCAGAATCATGTGGAAGGTTGATTTAAGGTGTTTGAATTAGGTTTGCACACAGTAGTTTGGTGTAAAATTGAGATGTATACTCTTGGTAATGTCAAAGCATTGCGTGCCCTGAGAAAATAACTTTTTTGTCTAGCTCAGCACAGGCATGAAACCAGTTTTAAACAACTCAGAATCATGTGGAAAGTTGATTTAAGGTGTCTCCAGTAGGTTTCCACACAGCAGTTTGGTGTAAGATTGAAATGTATACGCTTGGTAATGTCAAAGCGTTGTGTGCCCTGAGAAAACAACTTTTTTGTCTTGCTCTGCAGAAGCATGAAACCAGTTTTAAACATCTCATAATCATCTGGAAAGTTAACTTAAACTGTTTACATTAGGTTTGCACACAGTAGTTTGGTGTAAAATTGAGGTGTATACTATTGGTAATGTCAAAGCATGCATGTCCTGAGAAAACAACTTTTTTGTCTTGCTCAACAGAGGCATGAAACCAGTTTTAAACAACTCAGAATCATCTGGAAAGTTAACTTAAACTGTTAACATTAGGTTTGCACCCAGTAGTTTGGTGTAAAATTGAAATTTATACTCTTGGTAATGTCAAAGCGTTGTATGCCCTGAGAAAACAACTTTTTGTCTTGCTCTGCAGAAGCATGAAACCAGTTTTAAACATTTCATAATCATGTGGAAAGAAACTTA